>NC_142951.1:4931529-4959029 GCF_046866305.1 Octopus bimaculoides
ATAAAACGGCTGCAATCGGGAAGAGATAATTTAGGATTGTTTAAATAAGGTCCAGATTGGCAACTCTGCGTTTGGCTATCAAAATTTACAAATTTTGACTGACAATCCCTTATAGGGTTCGTATTTCTATGGGTTTTGAGGAATCTTTGAAAATTATAAACTTTATCATTTTCGTTCCTGTAACTCATATCAGAAGTTTCATATCCAGGGAGCTTTTTCTCAGAATCGAAAGAAGCGGTGCCAAAATTTGGTTCGAAATCTTCACATGTAGTATTTCCTGAGAAAACAGCATCGTTGATAGTCTTTCCATTAGAATAGCAATCAAAGATATTGCGCTGGAAATGAGGCGGAATGGTTGAAGCCGGCGAGTTTATCATAGCTGTGTGATAACAGTTCGAACGATGAAAAAGCTCTTCATAATTACGGGGTTCTTTTGTCGTGACGGGTTGCGATCGAAGTTCAGGAGATATATTTGATGTAACACGAGACAAAGTTGCCTTATCTTCCTTTTGTTTGGCATCTGATGAATGAGTGTTGTCATACTGCAGTTCACGGGGGAATGGTTGTGACCGTGTGAACATTACCGGGTAGTTTGGATACTGGTCATCAAGTGGTAAGAAAGGTGAGGTGGTAGCTGTAAAGGGAGTGGATGAAAAAAAGCACATACAATTTTAGCTAGACACAAGGTTTGAATTTTTAAGAAAAGTACGCAAGAACAATTTGATACAGGTTATATTAGGAGAGTTTATTTTCAACTAACGAAATACTACATTAGAATCGTAGCTACCAATGCACACATCACGCACGCACACAGGCATACACACAGACACACAAACACAAATACGAATACACACACATACACACACACACATGTATGCATAGATAGATAGATAAATAGATAGACAGACAGACAAAAAGACAGACAGACAGATAGATAAGCGTTTATAGACTAATTATATTTATAGAAATTAAAATATCCACGCAATTGTTAAATTAATGGCATTATTAATAACAATCCGTTCTAATAAAGGCACAAGGCCTGAAATTTGGGGGAAAGGACTAGTAGATTACATCGATCCCAGTACTCAAGTGGTATTTATTTTATCGACCCCGAAAGGATAAAAGGAAAAGTTGACCTTGGTAGAATTTGAACTGAGAATGAAGAGACAAATGAAATAACGCTAAACATTTTTCTCGGCGTGCTAACGATTCTTCCAACTCGCCAATAATAATAATAATAATAATAATCAACCGGATTATTAAATTCAATGAACAACAATACATAAGAGATGAAAAAGAATCTTCAAAGTGGTAGTTCAATTTGCTAAAACGTGCAGTCAAATCTCTTCCAAAGTTTATTTTACCGTTTAAAAAGAAAGATGGTTTTGGTGGACATAGTTGTAGGTACTTTAAAATTGGTAGCCGGAGAGAATTAGATGTTTACAGTCGGAATATCATTGATCATTGGTTTATTTCCTTGAGGTTGTATGCTTAATTCTAAGCGAAAGGGACAGACTGTATTTGTGTGTAGATAGATAGAGAGAGAGAGAGAGAGAGAGAGAGAGAGAGAGAGAGAGAGAGAGACAGACAGACAGACAGACAGACAGACAGACAGACAGATTGATTGATAGATAGTTAGAGAGAGTGAGAGAGAGAGAGACAGACAGACAGACAGACAGACAGAGACAGAGACAGATTGATTGATAGATAGATATTTACTGCACATGTAAACAAATACCGAAAACAGTTATCTCTACACTATGTATGTATGCATGTATGTATATATATATACACATATATACATGCATACATACATGAACACTGCTGTTCGTATAAGTATGTATGTGTGCCATTATTTAATTTTGTTTCAACATTTCTTATCAATAGAGAAAGACCCCTTCACTGGAATTGCAACAAAATCAACAGAATATTTTTAATGTATGCATGTATATGAGCAGTATTTGGCGTCAGTGCATTATCTATGCATGTAAATATGTATATGCGTGTAGATGTGTGTGTATATGTTTTCCCCCCAACATTGCTCTTGACAACCGATGTCGGCGTACTTACGTCCCCGTAACTTAGCCGGTGGTCAACTGAGACCCATAGAATAAGTACTAGGCTTAGAAAGAATAGGTATTGGGGTTGATTTGCTTGAATAAAAGGGGTGCTCCAGCATGGCCGCAGCCAAATAACTGAAAGAAGTAAAAGAATATATATATACATATATATATATACCTTGCGTAGAATGCCGAAGGATGTTTAAGTCTTTTTTCCACTCAGGAAATTCGTTTGAAGTGGACAGCATGTTCAATCTCCCCGTTGGTTGTCTTTGATTCTGATCTTGAACTAAAGAATTTTCTGTCGATATTTCCAACGTAGAATCAGCATCGCACACCTGATAATTCTGGTCGGTATCGATATTGTTCCAAGTTATATTTGATATCAGCGCACCTGTGTCTGACATTTTGCTTTCGTTATATAGAATGGTTCTTTCCTTATTGTGAAGAGGCCGAAGATTTATTCGAAAAGAGAGAAAATGCATTTCATATAATTAGACAAAAAACAAATAATACAAAAAAAAATAGATTAAATACTGATGGGACTTCATTCCATAAATTCACCATATATATATATATATATATATATATATACACACACATACATACGTATATGCATACATATACGAGGGGGGGGGGGTGAAAAGTTGCCGAACCTTCTGAGTTCTTTAACAAGGCTCAGAATAATTGAAGGACCGCTGAAAATACATGTATTAAACTGAGGGAGGAAAATGTTGAATATAATCATTATTAACTGTTCCTCTTGCACTCACTTTTATCGAAAGCCAGGAACTTTTCAGTACCCTCTCATAGTCTCAGATAAAATAACAGGCAAATGAATAGATGTATTCTTGTATATACGTAGATAACTGAATGAAAATAATTTTTAAAATAAACTATTCCGACAACATGTTTGTCTTAATTATAATATATACCTTATCATTTGAGTTGGTTTCTGATATATCAAAGTCGGCAAAAAGGATAGCAGTACAATTTCGCCTTTTCATTACACTTCTTTTGCCGTTTTAATTTATCTACAAATATTACAATAATTCTCTTAATGTTTTTATTCATTTTCACTCACTTATTGTCTATACAACACAACCTATACAGAAACGTCTGACACACTTTTCGCAATACATTCATAATTTATATATATATATATATATATATATATATATATATATATATATATATATATATATATATATATAATACACATACATATATACTTATATATATATATATATATATATATATATATATATATATATACATACACTCACACGCACATATATATGTGTGTGCATTGAACTACTATGTGGGTGCACATCTTAAAATATACAAATATAGCCATTGATTATTAGTCTAGTATTTAAACTCAGAAATATTATCACAAAACAATATTAATAAGTTCTATAAATCCTGCATATATATAAAAATATATATATATTCTTTGTAGATAAAAAAAACAATTTCAATTATGCATCACTCGTAAAATGTTTGCTTCACATCTCTATATATGTTCGTGTGTGTGTGTATTGTCGTGTCTGGGGGGGGGGGAGTCATTCTCGTTTAGTGCCTTATTGTTTAACACACTCACCGGTTCAATTTCCACTCATGTACGTAGTTAATTTTGCAAAATCTTTCGTCACGTCTTGCAACTTTTTCAATAGTCGTAAACCGGAGAGTATGTTAAATAATAAGGCACTAAAAGAGAATGACTCTCCCCAGACACAACAGAATATGCTTCAACACACAAACTCACATAAAGAAGCTTGCAAACCAAATCCCAAAACGAAATATAATTATATTAATATTTTGATATATATATATATATATTTATATATATATATATATATATATATATATATATACATATATATATATACATACACATATATATATATATATATATATATCTACACACATACATATATGTATATGTGCGTGTGTATATATATATATATATACATATATATACATACACATATATATATATATATATGTATATATATATATATATATACATATATATATATATATATATATATATATATATATATATATATATATACATATATATATATATATATATATATATATATATATATATATATATATATATATATATACACACATACATATATGTATATGTGCGTGTGTATATATATATATAAACATATATATACATACATATAAATATATATATATATATATATATATATATATATATATATATATATATACATATATATATATATATATATATATATATATATATATATATATATATATATATATATATATATATATATATATATATATGTAAGGAAAATAAGTCAAGATAAAAAATACTGATATAATTTTATCATGGAAAGTCTTTTAGTACTGGTTTCAGCTATTGAGACTTTTTCAACTCTAAGTATGGAAAGCAATTAAATTGTGTAAAAATTAAATGAAAAGTTTTTTTTTTTTAATATTTCCATAGTATTCAAATACAAGGGGCATTTGCCTCGTTTCTGCCTGTCTCTGTCTCTGTTTTATTCTTTTCTAGGCACAAGGTCCGAAATTTTGGTGGAGGGAGCCAGTCGATTACATCGGCCCCAGTACGCAACTGGTACTTAATTTCATTGACCCCGAAAGGATTAAACGCAAAGTCGACCTCGGCGGAATTTGAACTCAGAATGTAAAGACAGACGAAATATCGCTAAGCATTTCACCTGCTATGCTAACGTTTCTGCCATTTCACAGCCTTAAAACATTAAAAAATATCAAAAATCAAGTAAAAATGTCCGTGTTTAACACTGTAATTACATACCTGTTGCCGTGTGTCGTTTAACTGTAAATCCGAAATCATTTTCTGATATATAAGTATATACAGACTTCCATTCACACACATATATATATATGTATATATTTATTTATTTATTTATTTATTTATTTATTTGTTTATGCGCGGCTATACTCAGCCACCCACACACAGATACATGCGCGTATATCGAATGTCCAGTGCCTCTAAAACCGGAAGTAAATATAAGAAAGACCTTGCGCCAGGTCATTGGCGCCTGGTCGAACATAAAATTTTTTAACCTTTCCCTGTTTACGTCCACCCACGCATATACGCGCGTGCGTACACAGACACACGGACACACATACCCATACACACATGCAGATCAGACTGAGATATCAACAGCTGACCTTATATAGGTTAAAGTAGTGCTCACCATCTTGGTGATGATGGTGATGGTGATGATCGTGGTGGTGGTGGTGGTGGTGGTGGTGGTGGTGATAAGGCGACGACTACTGAAAGGGGTGTGGTGTGCATTGGTGACGCTGTGGCTGTTGTTGTTGTTGTTGTTGTTGCTGTTAACGATGATGATCGCGATGATGACGATGATGATGACAACGACAACGATGACGATACGATGCTGAAGACAATGATGATGATGAGGATGATGATGATGATGAGGATGATGATGATGATGAGGATGATGAGGATGAGGATGATGAGGATGATGACGATGACGATGACGACGATGATGATGATGATGATGATGATGATGACGATCACGATGATGATGATGATGATGTTGATGAGGGGGGTGGCGATGATGATGGTGATTATTGAAGTATTGCGGAAAACGATCCTTGCTCTCCCAAACTTACCGTTTCTAGCAGCTTCCAGAGACAACTTTGTGTTTCGCTTGTTAGCTTCACTCCGCAACTTGTTGTTATAGCGTGTTGTTGTTGCTGTTTTTGTTCTTTTGTCGTCGACATTGCCGGCGCCATCACACTCGGTGTTGTTTCGTCTCATCTTCAGCCTCATCAATTTGACCAGCTACATAAGACATTCAATCCATGAATATTCCGTCTTTCCAGTGGTATTTAGAAAAATATTATCAAAAATGTCCTTTTTTTTCCCCCTCTCAATACTTTTTGTCGAAGAGCGAAGGCTCGAAACGTCGAAGACTTTTCTATTCTTCCCAATTGTCAAACTAAAATACTTAATTGTTGTTCTCTCACCTGTCTTTGTCTTTTGTTTTCTGTGAATTTGAACCATATGTGCGTACGTGTGTGTGTGTATGTTTGTGTGTGTGTGTGTGTGTGTGTGTGTGTGTGTGTGTGTGTGTGTGTGTGTGTGTGTGTGTGTGTGTGAGCATATATTGAGCACAATTTAGCTAAGAGAGCAACTGAAAGGAAAAAGTGGTATGTATAATATACGAAGATCACAGACAAATACAGGTATATCAAATGCCTTACAATATATAATCTTCATTAATTAAAATTATTTCCGCGTCTCGAAGACATATCATAACTACTAAATGACAATGAAGATGAAGTTCTTATGAGAGCGGGAAATAATCTCAAGAATCAAGAATTCTCCCCAAACCGGTAAATTCTTGCGTGAAAGGGTACGCCTGTTTTCTGGAGATAAGGGTACAGTGGTTACAACGTGTGTCAGCCTCAATAATTGTCATCAGTACATCAATTGTCCCAACTTGTCGCCATCAGCCAAGTGACCAACACATTTACAAAACAAACAGAACGCATTTTTGGTATATCGATACACACACATAAATAAATACACATACATACATAAATACATACATACACGCACTCACATACATACACACGTTATGGTTGTGAATTGGTGCAGTCGATAGTGCATCAGAAAAACGCTTCGCCGTATTTATTTGCTACTCTTCACGATCGGGGTTCAAATCTGGACGACTTCAGCTTCGCTTTTTATCATTTTTAATTCAATAAAAAAAACAGGGTCGCACCATTCCACTTCATTGAATTGGCAAAACTGTAGGATCATCTAACCGGATACCTTGCGGTATTTGTTCAGTCTCTATTTGCGTTCTGAATTCAAATCCCGGCATGGTAGTGATGTTGGTATTGAAGTTTAGCCGGGTAACTGTTCGGGTAAATTTGCTAGAAATTTTAAGGTGTTTCCATTATTTTGTCCAACCCCTATAAATGACTTGCTTTAGTCATTTGGGTGCGGCCATGGTGGACCACCGCCTTAATTTTTCTCATATATATATATTATATTATATTATATTATATTATATTATATTATATTATATTTATTATTATATTATATTATTATATTATATTATATTTATCTTATGATAATTACTTTACTTTATATTATACTCATTTATTGTGCTTTTAATTATTAATTTTTCTATATGTGATAGTGGATTTTCATCGATGAGTTCTTGAAAATTGGTTATTTTCCCTAAAACTATATATTATATATACTTTATCTATAAGGCTCAATTTAATTTTAATTTTTTATAAATTGATCTTAATTGAGTTTTTTACCTGTAATTTTGGATTTTGTCCCTAATAGTATATATATATATATATATATATATATATATATATATATATATACATGTATATCAGTTTATTTATGTATGTGTGTATATATATGTGTGTAGGTGTATGTGTGTATTTGTGTGTGTGCGAGTGTGTAAGTGTGTGTGTGTGTAAGTGTGCAAGATCGCTGTTGATTTTTAAGCAGTCGTATCATTACGTCTTTATTCAAGATTGTCATTGTCTCCTGGCGCAGAGTGAGCCTCTTTATTGTTGAATGGCACGGTGGGAGCGTCTCGGAAAATTCTCTCCATCAGTGGGCAGCAGGAAATGTCAACTTCCGGCAGAGCTATCAATGATCATCAAAGACGAGATGTACTTTAATGACCTTTGCTACAAATGCCTTCCAGAAAAAGAAACGAAATAAAATATCACCCAGAAGCTGTTTACATCAACCGCCCCAAGCCCCCGCCTGCACACCTCTATGTCTTGATGGACGACAATTGTTGGAAAACAAATGAAAAATACCAGAGAATTTGGTTAATTTATTTAGATTATTTATTAGAAACACAGCATTAGTGAAGAAATAAAACAAGGATATGTGTTCGATAATCGGGAACAAAATTAAACTGATTTTTTCTGCTGTTAAGGTAAACTAACGGATAAATATAATACATAGTCCGGAATGAGTACGTATATAATATACGTACATGCACACAAACATGTATTAACCCTGCCCCCCCCCATATGCGTGTACGTATGTATGTATATATATATATAAGGGGGATAAAAAATATATATTAATATATACTATAAGAGGTGCAAATAATAAGTGATATATTTAAATGAGAAGATCACACTAGGATAGGTCAACTCGAAGTTCGCCTAGTGGCGGATCGAAGTCAACCTCCATTTAAAGTATATAAAAATAATCATAATATGTGTGTGCATACATATGTATATGTGTATATATATATATATATATATATATATATATATATATATATATATATATATATACAGAGAGAGAGAGAGAGAGAGAGAGAGAGAGAAAGAAAATGTGCCTTGTATTTGAAAACTATGGAAATAGTTTTTAAAAATATGAAAATAGTTTAAAATACAAAGTAAAGAATTACGCAGTTCAATTCAGTCGACTAAATATTCTTGAAGGTGGTGTCCCAGCATGGCCGCAGTCGAATAACTGAAGAAAGTAACAGATAAATAGATAGAGAGATAGACCTGTCTCTCTATATACACACGCATATAAAATCTAAGTTACAATTTATCAAGGAAATAGAAGCGTATTGAATACACTCTGAATAATGATATTTTCAATTTACAATCAATATAGATACAGATAAATCGATGAATAAATGTAGATCTCACAACCTTCACGCCCCGAGGTTACGTTCCCTGTGGCGGAACACGGGCGTTTCCGCCAGACTGACCTTGTTAATGTAGTGTGTATAAGTGTGTGTGTTTGTGTGTGTGTGAATGTGTTTGTTTGTGTAGGTGTGTGCGTGTGTTTGTATGTATGTATGTATACTCATTTAGCTGTATGTATGTATCTATCTAAATGGTTAGATAGATAGATACATACATACATAGTTTGATAGATAGATAGATAAATAGATAGATAGATAGATAGATAGATAGATAGATAGATAGATAGATAGATAGATAGATAGATAGATAGACAGGTAGGTAGACAAGGAATAGGAAACGCAGGTAGTAATGGAAGAAAATGAGTCGGCGACATAAGTCTTACTGCAGGTAAAGTAATAAACGATAAAAGTAACGAAGGTAAAACAAATAAAAAATAAAAGTGTAGACAGGTAAGGAGCGGCACGGACGGGGTTAAGTTTCGTTAAAGATGTGCGTTGGATAAAGGGAGAGACAGGTAGGGAGTGTAATAGAGGGTGAAAGCGGGAGTGAAACGAAGAAAAGAAAAGACTAGCAATGACTGATAGAAATGAGAGAGAGAGAGAGAAAGAGAGAGAGAGAGAGAGAGAGAGGGAGAGAGAGAGAGAGAGAAGTGGAAGAGAGGGTGAAGGGTAAGTTGAAAGGAAGGGTCTTTTTTTATGATGAATGTAGAATAAAAGAAATTAACAAAGATAATAAATAAAATAATAGTATAAAAACGGAAAGAAGGGCTTCCGTAAATTTTAAAATTTTTTGACCGTGTGGCGGAACTTGGCTGTTTCCGGCAAACTGACCTCAGGGACGCCAGTCACGGTTGATCTTGCTGTGATGTTTAGTGAACTGTTGTAGCTTAATGGTTAGCGTGTTCCGCTCACGTTCGATTCCCAGGTTGTGCCAGTTCACTCAGTTAGGAATGATTTCAACCTGTCATTCCAAAGGGCCAGCCTTTTCACGTTTCTCCGTCACATTGAGTCTCCCTGAAAATAAAATTGAGGGGTCGGGTGTGTGTGTGTCTGCGGAGTACTCAGCCACTTGCACGTTAATTTCACGAGCAGGCTGTGGCGCTGACCAAATCTGCTGGAACACTCGTCGTCGTAACCGACGGAGAGACAATATTCTTGTAGTTTTTGTTGCTGTTGTTGTTTCTGTTGTTGCTATTGTTGATGCTGATGATGCTGCTGTTGTTCATGTTGTTCATGTTGTTACTGATGCTGTCGTTGCTGCAGATGTTGAGCTGTTGTTGTCGTCGTTGTTGTTGTTGTTGTTGTTTTTTAGCTCCACGTTGGCTCTAAATGAGTCAGACCTGATAAGAAATTCAAAACTACTCTACCCCGACCCGGTTACATGACGAGTACGATACACGGGTGTCAGCCGAATTTTCGAGACGAGACGAAAATTCCAGAGAGATTTCCAATTTTTTTTCTTTATTTGTTTTCCTTTGTTTTTTGTTAGATTCTTGTTTGTGTGGTAAGGGTTGAGGGGAAAATCTTGAAAGGGATGTTTCTACTGCACCACAGAGTTACATGCATTCTCCATTCTGGCAGTGCCGTCACGGGTACATAGCGCAGATACCGCGAAACTTCACGAGTCTAGGGACCCACCTCTAATCTATTTATGGTTCGGTTTGCTATCACTAAATACATACTACAGGGACAAGTTCAATGATTTTCTCGGGGGCCTATGATACTACACAGGTGGACCCACATCTTTTATTTGAGTAAAACATTTTAAAAGAACGATGAAGCGCTACCATACTGTAATAAATTATTTCAGTTGCTGTGGGGATTGTAAATAAAAACACACTAATGATTGTTTTCCACCCATCATTTTAAATTATGCCCCTGACATTTTTCTGTCCTAAATATCTTTCATCTACAATAACGCTGGGACATTGATGACTTGAAGGATATTTAGCTGCTATTTCTAGCTAATCGTTTGACCGTGATGAGGTTACTACTTGCTACCAGGTTAGAATTTAAGGTGATGAATTAAAGTAGGTCATAGCCGTCGATATAGTACCAAGGGGTATCCCTTCAAGGTGAGAAGCCGGCAGAATCGTCAGTGCGCCGGATAAATGCTTCGCAGCATTTCCCCCGGTCCCGATGTGCTGAATTTAAATCATGCTAAACTTTATTATGTCTTTCTAACAAATATATATAAGCGCAGGAGTGGCTGTGTGGTAACTAGATTGGTTACCAACGTTATGGTTCCGAGTTCAGTCCCACTGCGAGGCACCTTAGGCAAGTATCTTCTACTATAGCCTCGGGCCGACCAAAGACTTGTGAGTGGATTTGGTAGACGGAAACTGAAAGAAGCCCGTCTACATATATATATATATGGAATTTGAATGAAGTATTTGGCCCGGTGCACCAACGCTTCTGCCAGCTGGCTCCCTTTACAGTGTAATATAATACTAAAAAAAAAATTAAACAAAATCGGCTTACACAGTGCTCCAGCAGTTTTGGAAATTCACTGCTTCGGAGAGATTCTACGTGGTCTGTTGGCCATAAAGACAAAGTCACATCAAAATTGTAACTTTACTGCCTTTTATTGTGAAAATCGTGTTAGGTGAGATCATTCAAGTTGTGTATGTGGCTTAAATCGAGATCAAAGGATAGGTTATGGAAGAGGTGCCAGATAGCGACGAAAACACTCGGATTAAATAAGCGATTCGATGATCAAACGATTGATCACGCAGATAATTAATCAATTATGTAACTAATTAATTAAAAATAATTATATCTGATTTTGGAACACTAGCAGTACTGTTGGGCGGAGGGAATTAGTCAGTTACATCGGCCTCAGTTATTGGTAGTACTTTATTTTTTCGACCGGGAAGGGGTGATTTAAAGGGAAAATTGACCTAGGAATGATTTGAAACCAGAACCTAGAGAACTAAAATACATACTACTGAGCTTTTTCGACGCGCTGACAATTTTACCAGCTTATTTCCCATAGTGTTTTTCAGAATAGTGGAGGCGCAATGGCCCAGTGCTTAGGGCAGCGGACTCGCGGTCAAAGGATCGCGGTTTCGATTCCCAGACCGGGCGTTGTAAGTGTTTATTGAGCGAAAACACCTAAAGCTCCACGAGGCTCCGGCAGGGGATGGTGGCGAACCCTGCTGTACTCTTCCACCACAACTTTCTCTCGCTCTTTCTTCCTGTTTCTGTTGTACCTGTATTTCAAAGGGTCAGCCTTGTCAAACTGTGTCACGCTGAATATCCCTGAGAACTACGTTAAGGGTACACGTGTATGTGGATTGCTCAGCCACTTGAACGTTAATTTCACGAGCAAGCTGTTCCGTTGATCGGATCGACTGGAACCCTCGACGTTGTAAGCGACGGAGTGCCAACAAAAATTTTCAGAATAATTCTCTGGAATTTAGCACAGAGCCAGCAACTCTGCGGGGAGAGGACATCGATGACATCGATCCTACTGTTCAATCGATAGTCCTTTTTTCCATCCCAAAATAATGAAAATCAAAACCGATCTCAGCAATATTTGAACTCAGAACGTAAAGACGGACGACAAGCCGCTAAGTATTTTATCCGGCCGGTAAGCTAATGACTTTGCCAGCTTACCGCTTTAACAAAGGGTTCTAAGTAGGGTCACATCAACCCCCATTACGTAAATGGTAATTATTTTATTCAGCTTGAAAGAATGAAAGACAAAGTCGACCTCGGCAACATTGGAACGCAGAACATAAAAACGAGGAAGAAATGCAACTAAGCAATTTGTCCGACGCGCTAACGTTTCCTTAACAAGGATAATAATTATTTCAATTTTTTTGCCACAAGGGCAGCTTGAGGGAGGTGGGGACGAGTCGATTACACTGTTACTTATTTTATCGACCCCAAAAGGATAAAAGGCAAAGTCGACCTCAGTAGAATTTGAACTCAGAACGTAGCGACGGGCGAAATACAGCTAAGCATTTCGCCCGGCGTGCTAACGATTCTGCCAGCTCGCCGCCTTACAAAGAATTAAATAATAAAAAGCGTGTATGCGTGTGTGTAAGATAGTGTAAGTATGTTTGTGTGTGTGTGTGTGTGTGAGAGAACTTGTGAGCAGGTGTGTTTTTTTATGTTTATGCTGGGTGTGTGTATGTGTGTGTGTGTTTGTGTGTGTATGTGAGTGTGTGCGTGTGTGGATGATTTGTTTGTATGTATGTGAGTGTTTGAGTATGTGTGTCTGAGTGTGTGTATCAACGTAGATGTGTGTGTGGTTGGATGGATGGATGGATGGATGTGTGTATGGATAGACAGACAGACTGTCAGAGAGACAGACAGACAGACAGACAGTCAGACACACAGACAGATAGACAGGCAGACAAGCAGATAGACAGACAGTCAGACAGACAGACAGTTAGACGCATATACCTACAATGTTATCATAGCAGGAATGTGTGTAGATATGTGTCTATGAATGTAAACATGGCATAATTACTCTCAGTAGTGTGCGTGTCTATGTGTCTATGTGTGTGTTTCTGTGTGTGGGCGTGTAAGAGTCTTTGTGTGTTTGCGTGTCTGTGTGCAAAGGCGTGTACTTGTGTGCGTGTGTATGTGCATGTGTGCTTGTATTTATTATCATACGGATGTACATAGACATTTATCGATATATTAATAAGTGAATACATGTATAGCCCAGAATATAGGAACAAATGCGTATACATACACATACATAATATACACACAGACATAAGAAAAGTCACATATATACCCCGATGTGCTTACATCGATGTGCGCACAAATATTGTATAGATAGATAGATAGAGAGAGAGAGAGAGAGAGAGAGAGAGAGAGAGAGAGATAGATAGATAGATAGATAGATAGATAGATAGATAGATAGATAGAGAGAGAGATAGAGAGATAGAGAGATAGATAGATAGATAGATAGATAGATAGATAGATAGATAGATAGATAGATAAACAGTCAGACAGACAGATAGATAGACAAACAGACAGTTAGATAGATGCATATACATACATACATACATACATATATATATATATATATATATATATATATATATATATATATATATATATATATATATATATATATATACAGACATACAGTTTGCTTTTGCTTTATATGTGAACATAATAATATATAGAAAACATTTTCTGTGCATATATTGTTCGTACATACAGTCAATAATAATTGTGTGCATATATATATATATATATATATATATATATATATATATATATATATATATATATATATATATATATATATATATATATATATATATATATATATATATATATATATACAGATATATATATATATGTATATATACACTCAGATATATATATATATATATATATACCAACATCTACACAGCTTATATATCACTGTGTATATGTGAGTACGTAGGTGTGTGTGTTATTTACATACGTGTACATAGTCTTCGTGAGAACAGTTATCCTCTCCACGAACAGTAATCCTTTTGGTGAAGGTCTCAGCTTAGAGCAGTTCCGTCATCCGAGTCCGGACTGACTTTAGACAGGCAGAAACACCTCAAGTTCTTCCGAAATGCTTTACTCCTACATATATATACAATAAAATTTATGCAACAGTTACTCTTGATGAATGTCAACGAATAGCATTTAGCTTGGGCCAATACAGTGCTCTCTTTGTACAATCTCTGGAAAAAGAGAACTAAGGAAAATGGCGACCAGTATAAAAGGAATAAACCGAAAATTAACGCCATCATTTTCGTTTTGCGTATCTCTGCTTTGTGGTCTGAATCTCCTTCTGTATCTACGCTCGCCTTCTGTTTAATGACGGCGTCTATATGTCTGAAAGCCACCTTGATCACTCTGCTGTAACAGAAGATCGTAAGCGAAATAAGAAATACAACCCATAGGGAGCAGAAATACGAATACCAAGTTACCCATATGCGTGAAGGGTCGCACTGTACGCCAGGCGTCCATTTGTGTTCACCCATCAGTGGGACGCTGGCCATAACCAAGCTATAGACTCTGGCGGCAATAATCCCGGCGATGAGTCTTGGGTAAGTCACTATTTTATTGTAGTTGAACGGATGTATAATAGCAATGTAACGCTCCAGCGAAATGAAAAACAAATTGAATATCGAGTTTGAACCGGTCATATTGTGTAAAACGAAACGCAACAAACAAAGTACCTTGTTTTGTCCCAGTGAAGTGTTGTAGAGAACGTAAATGTCATAAGGCAGAATACATGCTCCCATGAATACGTCATCAAAAGCCAGGCTTATCACCAAGTAATTGCCGACATTTCGTAACTCCTTCGACTTTGAGACGAAATAAACGATTATAAGATTTCCGACAATGGCAGGCAAAATAAGCAGGGCATCAACAACGATGGAAAATGTCCGGTAAGGTTCCTCATAATAAGGTCCGTTGCTTATCACAAGACTCCCGTTGTTCAAACTGTCATTTATCTCCATGGTAATTCCTCTCCCCACTCTTTCTGTCTTTCGCTCTCTCTCTCTTTCTCTCTCTCTCTCTCTCTCACTCCTCCTCTCTCTCTCGGTCGCTCACGTGGTTTGTCTTCCTTGGCTTTCTTTCTTATTTTTCTTATCTTATCCTCCTCTACTCTCCCACTGTTTCTCTCTCACTTCCGGTTTATAACTGGCCGAATGTAAATACTGATATATTGCTTTACAAAATTATTACATGTCACTGGTGTTTTTTCTAATACAACTTTGAAAGCTCTGCCGTTGCTGTTCAATAGCCATATCTCAGTATTAAAAAGCTTCTCAGTTCAATACAGATAACACACTAATGATACAATTTGTGATCGATCACAGGTGTTTTGATTATCTTCCATCGATGCTATTATTGTCTTTATAACATTGTCCTCCTATAATAACGATCCATAGATGTGGCGTCTCTCAATTGTAGCTCCGCGATAAAACAGGTAAACATTCCATACATTGGTACCGTGTCAATGAACTGTTTCTGTCTGAATGCAGCTTTTAATTATACCTTGCAGGTCCTAGATTTCCAGTGGTAATAATCTCCCTCGGCTGCTAAATCTTCAGTGTTATTACAAGTATAATTAATGCAACGATAACTATATGCACATAGGTAAGTTTATATTAATAAACCATATGTTTGCAAGTGGGAGAGTACATCCAACTGAAAATATTCAGAGACAGTTTTAAAACTTTTTTGCAGTGCATTAGTAATTTCAGTGACTTCCAAAATTGAAATACTAATTAAAAAGAAAACAAAAAGCACTCATAATTTTTAAAGTAACTTCTCTATATTCTGCAAGCAATCAGGCGTCCAAAACACTAACAAATACCGGAAGCAAGTCAAGCAGTATGTGTGTGTGAAGGTAAAACATAGACTCCAGATATAGCAACAAAGGGTTGCGTTGGTATGTAGTAGGTATAAAACTTTCGCAGACGATAATATGCAAGATTGCTGTGAAAAAGAGAAAACTCGAGGACTTTCGAACAACGCCTTCAATGAAAATTGTGTGAGTTACAAGGAAAATAGTTGAGTTTAAATAATTAACACTTGCGAGACGCTATCAGCTGAAATTCAAATGATTGACTTACTCAGATTGCAAAAACTTTCAAGCAGACTTGTACTTGTTTAACATTCAAAATATGTCATATCTATGAATAAAATAGGAAATTCTACGTAAAATCTTAGAAATATCCAAAATTGCTTTTTTCCTTTTAAATCATTCGTGATTGATATCACTCAGTCTCTCATAGAAGATTTCGTGTATTCGTGTCTATTTAACAACAGATTGGTTCTCAAAAAATGTTATGTAATTATCTTATTAATATATTATATATATATATATATATGCGTGTGTATATTATATACTGCATATATTGTATGTATGTATGTGTATAGATATTCAATATATATACATATCTGTATATATATCCAATAATAATGTATATCTCTGTGAGAAGAAGGTGTTACATTATATAATGTATTATATATACGCATATACGTCCGTTTGTAGGTGTGTATTCATATTATATTTGTCTTTGCATCAGTTGTCTAAGCCTTTTTAAAACTTTGCTATATCTTCTTCATGATCCATCGGAAGAAAATGTAAACAATGAAAGAAGCTGCGAAGAAGACAAATACGTTCTTAAATGGAATAAACATTGTGTTAGGTATTAGTAATATAAAAGAAGAATACACGAACGCATCAAATGAAACGGATCCAAACTCCAAGTTAGATAGATAGATAGATAGATAGATAGATAGATAGATAGATAGATAGATAGATAGATAGATATGTTTGTATATTCCTCAGTTACTTTTTCCTGTCGAGGTTTTCTTCTGATGATCACCAGTTGACACGCTTAATGTTCAACATCAATTTATACGAGCGCTTGTAAACGATAGAAATGTTTTTTTATGTAAGGTGATCTTGACCAAAGCCACTTACAAGTGACTGTTCTGTGCACAGTACAAAGCTGACTTGCACCGTATTCCGTGTTCGTAAATGCCTCCACAAATGCGAGAAAATGCTAAAGTTAGTGGAAGGGGAAAAGGTGAAGAGTTTATTTAATAGGTAATAGAATGTTTATGCAAGCCAACAAAAGCTTTGTTTTGAATGTGAAACTATAAAATGTAAAGAATTAAAAAAAGTAAAGTAATAACGTATAATTTCAATAGAAAAAACTGAAAGGAAAGATAAAGCTGTAAGACAAGTAACTGGACAACAATAAGAACAAAATGATGATGACGGTGAAGAGGATGATCATGGTGATGGAGTCTATATGGGTGGGGGTTAGCACAAAGAAATACGATGTTGTCGATGACGGGAGTGGAAGCAGGAATTGATAGGGGTGATGGTGATGATGATGATGATGATGATGGTATTAAAGGGAAAGAGGACGACACGACGATGACTATGGGTAGGATAGCGTTGGCAGTGGCGGTAGTGATGGTCGTTACGCTGGTGGTGGTGATGGTGGTGACGGCGGTGACGGTGGTGATGGTGGTGGTTGTGACGGCGATGGTAAAGATGATTAAGATGATGGGTTCCATAAACAACCACCTCCATTCAATAAGGTCGCCATGGAAACTCGGGCTTTCGTTTAAAAAAGGTAGATAATAATAATAATAATAATAATAATAATAATAATAATAATAATAATAATAATAATAATAATAATAATAATAATAGCAATAATAATAATAATAATAATAATAATAATAATAATAATAATAATAATAATAATAATAATAATCTGGCGATATTAGTGGGAACAATGAAGATAATAGCACTAATACTACTTCTAACACTACTACTACTACTACTACTACTACAAAGAATTTTAACCGTAATATTCCCATATTGTATAAGCAGCAGTCTTTTAAAGGTGCGCGTGTCAATACATATGTATATACAAATTTATATGTATACACACATATATACATACATATATATATGTATATCTATATTTACATACACACACACACACATATATATATATATATATATATATATATATATATATATAAACACATACAAGCAAGCAAATATATGTGAGTGTGTCTGTGTGTATACATATATATGAGTGGGGTATGTATCTATGCATGTATGTACATATCTATGTATGTATGTTTGTATACATATATGTGTATGTATGCATATATGTGTATACTTTGTATAACCAATTACACTAAGTAACCACGAACGTTAAGAAGTCTGTGTGAATGTAATTAAAAGTATTAACTAATGACCAACACAAACAACAATATACAGGTCAACGTACGAAGACACGCATGTTCACTCGTACACCTTTATATATCTACGTGTGTATATAGACAGTGTTTACATATATTTATATTTGCATCCTTGAATCTATCGATTTGTCAGTTTATCTATTACCTAGCCATCAGCCTTTCTATCACGTATCTGTCTCCCTTTCAATCTACCTATATACCTTTCTATCAATGTATCTATCTATCTATCTCGCTATCCCTCAATCAATCCATTCACATTTCTGTCTATCTGGCATGGGTGGGGCCCTGATCAATTTAGATCAATCGAAAGCTTTCGATAGGGTAGACCATCAAAACTTGGAGGCTGTCCTCATGGCGGCCGGCTTCGGTCCCATTTTCCGCGGCTGGATGGCTCCCTTGTACAGGGGCATCCGTTCGGTAGTTCGCGTCAGTGGGCACCTATCAAGACCATTCGACATTGCACGTTCGGTCCGTCAGGGATGCCCCCTCTCGTCGCTCCTGTACGTATTGACTCTCGAGCCACTACTGCGGAAGCTGGCGACGCTGAGGGGCATCCCGCGAGAGTTGGGATGCGGGACGAGCGTGTCGGCATACGCGGACGACGTCACCGTCATAGTGTCTAGCCAAAAGCACATCGAGCTTGTCGGCGAGACACTGAAAGACTACGAAACGGTAACGGGAGCAAAAATCAACCGGGATAAGTCAGTGGGCTTGCGGTTCGGCACCTGGAGAAGCAAGCCCATGCCGTCAAGCAGCGCCTCTGTCGTGGGACGTTGGACTGACGGTCCGGTTGAGTTGCTCGGGGTCTGGTTTGGTCCAGACCTCCAAACGGAGAAGAACTGGGACGACATAACGAGAAGGGTGGCCACTCTAGCCCGGCAATGGGCAGAGAGGAAGCTTTCCCTGAAAGGTCGGGCGGAGGTGGGGAACGCGTACATCGCGTCCGTCATCTACTACTGCCTGACCGTCGTTCCTTGTCCCGACCCTACCATCACCAAACTGGAGCGCATCCTCTTCCGCTTCTTGTGGAAAGAAAGCGTTCCGATGGTTAGGCGATCCGTTTGCTGCCAACACCCGTTAAAAGGAGGACTGGGCATGCCGTGGTTGATGATGCGCAGACACGCGCTGAGACTGCGACATCTCCGGCTCTACGTAGACAACGGTGAACAGGTGTGGTCGCCGTTTGTGCGGCGCGCTTTCCCGCAGCTCGTCTCCATGACCGAACTGCAGTCGTGGATCAAGAAGAGGCCGAGGAAGGGCGAATGGCACCGCGAGTGTCGCGCTGCTCTTCGGTAACTCCAACAACCCGGGTCAACCTTGAGCGACTGCATCACAACTAACGCATTCTATAGTGGATTAGTGGAGGGAAGGTACGACGACGATCTCGGGGCGAACCTGGGCGTCGACGAGGAATACCTGACCCGCCTGTTTAAGACGACCTTCGGACCGGGACCTATGGACAACTTCCAGAGATCCCTGGCCTGGCAGTGCTATCGAGAAGCACTACCCGTTCGGGATAAGCTCTACAGGCATGGCTCGAGAAACACGGGGCCGATCTGTCCGAGATGCCGGCAGAGCGACGAAACCGTTCTGCACGCACTCGTACAGTGTCCCACCATTTCCGAGCTGTGGGCATACGTCTAACAACTGCTATCGCGTGTGGGACGAGTCGGTCTATCAGCCGAGTCTATCGTGAATATTGTCGCGCCTCCTTCCTTTAAACGGGAAGAAAGAGCTATTTTCATCGTACTTGTGGCTATGGCGAAAGAATGTGTATGGTGGACGCGTCTGAAAGGTCTAGAGACAAAGACTTTCCTCTCTGGGCAATCTCTCATCAACTTCTTCAAGTATCACCTGAAGAGGAAGGTGAGAGTAGAAAGGGAAGTCTTGTCTAGTGAATGCTTCAAAAAAAGATGGGTGAATGTAGCAAGGATGGCACGTGTGAACGACGGAGCCATCTTGAGCATAACCCTATGAACCAAAAAAAAAAAGATCCAAGAAAAAAAAAAAAAAAAAAAAAAAAGGCAAAAGAGAGTCACTTACTGTTATAGTTTCTTCAATGAGAATATTGACCAAGGTTACCGTGGTCTTTTCCGTAGGCTTTTCTTTCCACGGCCAAACCTAAACTGTCCTCCCCTCCTTTTTCACGAGAACATTACTGTGTGATACACGATCCCTATTGATCGCCCTTTTTTTTTTCGATCCCTTTTGATCGAACTCCCCCCTTTTCCTTCCTACGATCCCTTTTGATCGACCCCCCCTTTTTTCCCCTTCCCCCTCCCAAAAAGAAAAGCTCCACATTGTATTTGTCCCATCTTCGTTGAGCCCTGTGTGGCTAATAAAAGAAATGTATCTATCTATCTATCTATCTATCTATCAGCTATTTATCTTTCTAACAGTCCATCTATCTACCTATTTATTTCTTTATTTACCTGTCTGCCTGTCTACTTATCCTTGTATCTAATTACCTTTCAATCTATCTAACTATCTGTCGGTCTATCACCAATCTATCTATCAGTCTGTCTGTCTGTCTCTCCACCTATCTATCCATAAATCCTTACATATACCTGTCTATGTATCTCTCTATTTATCTCTCTGTCTATTTATCTATCTATCTATCTATCTATCTATCTATCTATCTATCTATCTATCTATTAATCTTTTCTATCAATCTATTTAGCTACCTACTTATCTTTTATTTCCCTAATGCAACTTAATTCACGATGCACTTCATATTTTACTTCGCACATCCCGAACACTATGCTAGAAATAACTGCCAATTTTCTTCCAATTCCCATCGTGCCTTTCCCCAAATATTGAACGGCAGGTTGAACTGGATAACGTAGTTTTGTGCAGAAAAATTTGTTAAACAAAAAAGTAAAGAAAGACATCAGATGAATATGGCAGACCCAAATATGATACTCGAACGGGGATAACCTTAAATAAAATTGAATAAATTAACATCGACGACAAAGACAATAGCCAATCGCATCCAACTTTGTAACCACGTGGTTTCAGGCTTAGTTCTCGTCCTCTGCGTAGCACTTTGTGGAAGTGTCTTCCATTATAACCCCTGGCTGACCAATGTTTTTCAAGAAAATTTGGTTGATGGAGACTGAGTGGAAGCCCGTTGTATATCTATATCTAAATTGTGCCTGAGTTTGTTCCCTCCCAACCGCTTGGCAGCTGGTGTTGGTCTGTTTATGACCTCCACAAATTAGCGGTTCGGTAAAAAGTGTCTGATAGAATGAATGCCAGACTTAATAAAGATTTTTTTTTTTTAAATTGTGTACCTAGGATGTTGTACTCAATATCAGAATGCAAGAGTTAATGTTTCATCAGGTGGTGAAGCAGGTTTGTAGGCACTTGAGTTCCTTACAAAGCGACCCCAGACTGGCCCGGGGCTGCCTGCCAATGTAGGTCAAAACATTTCCCTCGAACCTGCACGAGCTTTGTTGTTTCAGGTGTTGTGACCCTGGGCCATATGTTTCTACCATCTTCAACGCTCGTTCTCACTGCACCAATCATCTTCTCTCTTAAGTCAGCTGTAATGACGTAATTTCAAATCAGCTGCCAACAATTCTCTGGAAACCATTTTTTTTGTTTTCTTCTCACCTAATATCCTTCTAGGAATTGTCTACAATATGTATCAAACTTTAAAAATAATTAAATACTTGTGTCGAGTCGATTTGTTCGATTAAAGGTTTGAATATTTTGCCCCAGCATGTCTGCAGTTCAATAAATGAAAGAAGTAACAAGTGAAAGATAAAAGCAAAATGATTGCATGCGATGTTTTCATAATGTCCGCCATTTTTGCTTTCGTTCAACGAAGAAGTATCATGATGGTGTTTACTGTTTTGTTAATCCGAACGTAAGTTTTCTTTTGATAGCTGGATGTTATCGTGTTCGATAAAGGAATGGCTGTGCTACTTTTGTCAGACGAGCAGACAACATAAATCGAATCAGGTGCTGAGGCAGGGAGTCGGAGAGAAAGGGTCAGAAATACAAGACAAAGAGAGAGAAAAAACACGAATGCTTCAAAGAGATTTCGTATTATCTCACGTCGTTTTTACCTTATCAAATCATGTTGATACGTTCGGATGACTGGATGTCGACAAACATGCTATATACACATGTTGTTACGAACAGAGCAACACAGCTAAACACACAAACATATGCATACGTGCAATGACGTGCGTGTGTGTAGTTGTGTGTGTGTGTGTGTTTGTTTGTGCATGTATATGAACATTGTACGTTTTTTATGCATATATATATATAAACAGACACACAGACACATATATACATATATGTGTGTGTGTGCGCGCGTGAGTGTGTGTAGGTGTGTTTATGTATGTATACAGATAGATCGAATGAGAGACAAATACATAGATACATGGATAGATAGAGATAGAGATAGAGAGAGATTGAGAGAGAGAGATTGACATACAGACAGACAAGCAAATAGACACATAGGTAGATAAATAGATAAATAGACACATAGGTAGATAAATAGATAAATAGATAGATAGATAGATAGATAGATAGATAGATAAATACATAGATACGTAACACCCCTGTCATGTTGTTTATCGGTTGCTAAGTAACTGAGTTAGTTGGTGTTTTCAAACTCCATTCCATATTGGTGGGTGTATACAATAATATGGAAGCAGATAGAATATATACATACCCTATACACAAAACGAAATATGTATATATATGTGTGTGTGTGTGTGCGCGTGTATAGTTATATAGAGTATATCTATGTGTGTATGTATATATGTCTATACATATGAGCGTATGTGTGTATATATAATATATATATATATACATATATATACATACATAAATGCACACACAAACACACACACATGTATATCCATAGGTAAATATATAAAGACATGTTTATACGTATATAACTACATACTCATATATATGTATATATATACATATATATGTGTGTGTGTGTGTGTGTGTGTGTGTGTGTGTGTGCGTGTGTGTGTGTGTGTGTGTGTATGTATGTATGTACGTATGTATGTAGCTATGTGTGTGTGTATAAGTTTGTATGTGACTGTCTGTGTGTGAGAGACTATTTCTTTTAACTGTTACATAACAGTGAGGTTAGACAGTGCTCTCTTTTAACCTTGGTCAATGCACTCATCTCTATAAGTCTTCCATAGACTGAGCTATTATTCGTCGTTGTTGGTCTTGTTTACCGTCACTGTTGTTGTTGCTGTTGTTGTCGCTGTGGATATGGTTGTTTAATCTGATTTAATGGTTTCCTCGCGTGACCTCCTTGTACTTGTGTATTCAATAGATTTATTTGTTCAGCGCATCAAGTATGTTGCCCCGAACGCCGATTTTGATATTTACTTTTTCATGCAGCTGGCGTCCCTGAGTAAAATTACATAATTACAAGGATGTTTCCTGATATCAACCCAAGTACATTCGTACATTATATTTTCTCAATCTTTTGTTTCATTTTATTTTATTACCTCTGCCTTAGCGAAGGCGGTGGTATTGTTTCAGTCGTGTTTGTTTGTTTGTTCGTTTGTTTGTCCCTGGACAAGATATCTCAAGAACCGCTGGATGGATTCGGATGAAACTTTCAGGGATGTTTGGACTCGTGACTGGCAGAAGCTGATTAGATTTTGTGATTGATCCTTTGCCGAACAAGGATTCTATATTATTTGTTATATTTACTTCACATGGTTACGGTCTTACGATAACTTTCAAGCTTTTCTCAATTATCTCCCTTTGAGCTGTAACTATTTTGAATGGTCAATTTGTTAACTTCAGCTTGTATTAGATAATTTGGAATTACAATTTGGAATTTTTTGCGGAGGGTGAAAGTGTTAACAAGAACAGGACAGTGAGAACAAGACAATAAAAAACAGTAAGAGCAGGACAGTGAGAAGAAGACAGTAAAAAAACATTAACAACAGGACAGTGAGAAGAAGACAGTAAAAAACATTAACAACAGGACAGTGAGAACAAGACAGTAAAACAAACAGTGAGGGCTGTTAAGCCAAGACGATAGAAAAATTATTATGAACGCTTAAAATAGACGTGCATGAGAGAAGAGACAGAAAAATACGTCTTTTCTATAAGAAGGCAGGCAGTGAGGGAAGGTGGCGGAGCAATTTTCACAATAGACTCGGCCGACAACCGAATTCGTCCCACACGTGGCAGTAGCCGTTCAGCATAAGCCAACAAGCTCGAAATGGTTGAACACTGCACGAATGCATGCAGAACGGTTTCGTCGATCTGACCGCATCTGGGCAAGTCGGTCCGATGTGACTCGAACCGTGCCTGTAGAGCTTATCCCGAACGGGCAATGCTTCCCGATAGCACTGCCAGGCCAGGGGTCTCTGGTACTTGTCCATAAGTCCCGGCCCGAAAGTTGTCCTGAACAGGCGGGTCAGGTGATCCTCGTCGGCGCCCAGATTCTCCCGGAGAACGTCGTCGCACCTCCCCTCCACTAATCCTCTATAGAACGCCTTCGTGGAATTGAAGTCGCACAAGTTTGGTCCCGCACGGCAGAGTTGCTTGAGAGCAAGGCGGCACTCGCGGTGCCATTCGCATAGCCCCGGTTTCTGTTTGATTCACGACTGCAATTCCGTCAAAGAAACGAGCTGCGGGAAAGCGCACCTCAAAAATGGTGACCACACCTGTTCACCGTAGGTTATGAAGCGCCGGAGAAGCCGCCGTCTCAGGGCATGTCTGCGCATCATCATCCACGCATGCCCAGCCCTCCATTTAGCGGGTGTTGACAGCAAATGGATCGCCCGAAGAGTATGCGTTCCAGTCTGGTGATGGTAGGGACAGTTTTTTCTATACAAATAAAGCCAGCTTACTTGGAGCCGATCTGTCAAGAATCCATTCATAGATAGATAGATAGATAGATAGATAGATAGATAGATAGATAGATAGATAGATAGATAGATCGAAAGAACACATTCCCATGGCGGGAATCGAACCCGGCCCGCCAGGAATCCTAACCACTAGATAGATAGATAGATAGATAGATAGATAGATAGATAGATAGGCGATACCTCAGCTTTCACACAATTCATGCAAGATAATTCACTTAATGTATTTAAGTAAACGTTCAATATCTAATATACGACATATCGTTTGATGTTCGGCCTTTTTCTTAACAAATTTTTTTTTTAAATTATACTCTCTCTCTCTCTCTCTCTATCTATCTATCTATCTATCTATCTCTCTCTCTCTCTCTCCCTCTCTATCTCTCCCTCTCTCTCTCTCTCTATCTCTCCCTCTCCCTCTCTCTCTCTCTCTCTCTTTCTTTCTCTCCCGTTTCTTTCTCCCTCTCTCTCTTTCTCTCCGTCTCCCTCACGCACACTCTCACAAACGCCTACAGACAGGCACACACTCAGCAGTGATACGAACAAAAGAAGATAATCCTGAAAATCTCTTTAGTCGTAATAACCAAGATTGGAGATTAGGTGAACGTCTTAAAAGTATTGAGATTAAAGAGGGCTTATTGAGTTGATTTGGCCTTTTGTTGTACTAGCGAAAGAACCGAACGGATCGATAAAGGACGCAAATCTGATTCCCACATGGAGGGCAAACTGCGGTACTGTCATACACGCACACACACACATATACACACACATACACACACACACACACACACACATATATATATGTATAAGTATATACATATATATATATGCTTATACATATATGTATACTTATATATACATATATGTATAAGTATATATATATATATATATATATGTATATACATATATATAGAGAGAGAGACAGAGAGAGTGAAAGACATGTATATATGTATATATATAAATACATATACGTATATATACATACATATACGTATATATACATATATATATATGTATATATATATTTATATATATATATATATATATATATATATATATATATATATATATATATATATATATATACATAGCTATACACACATACAAAAACACATATATATACACATATATACATACATATATATATACATATATATATAATTATATATATATATATATATATATATATATATATATATATATATATATATATATACACAGATGTATATGACTGCTGTGTATATGCGTGATGTGTGTGTGTGTGTGTATGTGTGTGTGTGTGTGTGTGTGTGTGTGTTTGTGTGTGTGTGTGAAAAATAATGTGTAGCGTATGTATAATGCATATATTAGCCGTAGTAAACGCGTTTATAACTAAAGATTATAGAACGGAAAAGTGCCAGATCTTAATTATATTCACTTGATATATATATATTCATATATATATATATATATATATATATATATATATATATATATATATATATATATACGCATGTACTTATGTATGTATGTATGTGTGTGTCTATGCGTGTGCGTGTGCATGTATACAAATCAAATTTTCTTTTTGTGTATGAAAATTTAATTTAACTTTCATATATAATCATTGCCATTTTGATAATGATGATGATGGTGGTGGTGGTGGTGGTGGTGGTGGTGGTGGTGGTGGTGGTGATGGTGCTGCTGCTGCTGCTGCTGCTGCTGGTGTTGGTGATGCTGATGCTGGTGTTGGTGGCAACGGCGGTGGCAGTGGTGGTATCGGTGAGGATCATGAGAAGTAGAGGGAGGAGAAGAGAAGAGGAGGCGGAGGAGAAGAAAGGGGAGGGGAGGATGATTATAATAACTATTGTAATTATAATTATGATTATAATAATGTCTCTTTCTTATATCATCGTCTGATTTGAATTGGCATTCAGTGTTTTATGGAGGAAGAGATCAGAGAGTACATGCCTTTGAATTGATTAAATGCCTGATAAAAGCCCCTTCCGCAGGCAATTCGTACTGCGTGACCAATTCGTACGGTACGATGATGGTTTTATTGAAGTTCAAGTTATTTGAAATATCTACATGTCGAGTTCGAGTTGAGCTAAGCCATGAGCATA
>NC_142951.1:4966529-4989029 GCF_046866305.1 Octopus bimaculoides
AATTAGTTTTTGGGACCGTTAGCATTTTGTTTTTTTTTACATAGAAATTATTTCCTATATTCCCATGTTTCATACAAAGTCACCTGTGTATTATTTTCGTATGATATAAAACGTTACGATTAAGGTGGATTTATAAGTGATATCAATATTATTCGAAAGTATTTCCTTTACTACACATCCTGGTAACGTTAAATTTCTCCTCATCACTTGAACCACTGAAAGTGTTAATTATATACTGTTTTAAACTAATAAAGATTCGAGCCACCCCCAACAACAACACCACCACCACCTCTCTCAGTACCGTCACCCCAGTACTTACATCATTTATTATATAACCTCCTTATCTTCAGACGATGCTGTATTCATTAATGTCTGCCATTACTACAACAAATCTCTTCGTAATAGTGACTTCGGAGATAAAATACAATAAATGACCCCCACTAATGCTTCCGAGCGTAAAACTAGACCAATAAATATTCTACGGAATAATCCAGTTTTTGTTTTATACGTCTGAATTCGGATTGCTAGAGTCTTCTTAAAATTAATCTCTTTGCATTTACCGATAAATCTCAGACACTATAAGCTCTTTAATAGCAATACGATTGAGGAAAGCTGTTCTTGTAAAAATTATTCAATCTCCATTAACCATTTTAAGTCTATAAACCTTTCTGACAACGATGATATTGTCTCTTACTTCAGTTGTAAATGTAGTACATTAATTGTTAAGGTATTTACAAAATATCGAATATATTTTACGGAATTCCCGAATGTAACATTCCGACAAGGAATCATATCAGCCTGACCGACCGTTAATCATTTTAAGATTCGTTTTTATCCACCTATACATGTATTTCATAAGTTCTGACCACTCGTACATTTTTTGTGTTTATTTTACGTGTAACAGAACCTTTGGTATCTGACATTCAATAGACAATTTTCAGTCATGCTGCAGCAACTTTCCATGGTTGTTTCGTACTAATTTCGAAAAAATGTGTTTTGACGAGAAAATATTGGTAAACGTACGACGGCAAAACCTCGGGCCAATCAAAGACTTATGAGTGGATTTGGCAGGCGGAGACTGAAAGGAGCCGGTGTAATTGTATATATATGTATATATGTATGTATATCAATTTGTGTGTGTGTGTGTGTGTGTGTATGTGTCTCTGTGTGTGTTCTGACTGTGTTTGTCCCCTACAACTGTTTGACAACCGGTGTTGGTGTGTCTGCATCTCTGCAACCTAACGGTTCGGCAGAAGAAATAAATACCAGGGTTTAAAAAATAAGCGCTGGGGTTAATTCATTCATCTAAAAACCCAAGGTGATGCCCCAGCAAGGCCGCAGTCTAATGACTTAAACAAGTAAGTGAAAGATAAAAGTAACCCATCGGATTAATGTAAAATCATTTTTTATTATAATCGAATATAAAAACAAACGTATGTACAAAAATACATACAATCCTTTCAACTAAAGGCACAAGTCCTGAAATTTCGGCGGAGGAATTCCGTTTATATTGACCCTCAGCGTTTCACTGGTAATTAGTTTATCGACTCAGAAAGAATAAAAGGCAAAGTTGACATCAGTAGAATTTGAACTCAAAACGTAAAGACGTACGCAATGGCGCTAAGCATTTTACCGGCAGGCTAACGATTCGGCCAGCTCAGCGGCTTTACGTTAATACATATAATAGAGTTGATAATTTTAAAGAGGAACTGAGATGAGAAATTGACATTACAATTGTTTCTGTAAACATACAATATCTTTATTCGATATTTCATTCAATATTATTCAATTCATTCAATGTTATTTAATCAATGTCATTATATATGAAAATATGTAATAATTGTATAGTCCATTGGTTTCCCCGAATCTCATGAATTGCAGGCGCCATCGATCAAATTCCTTTTGATCGATGGGGGCCTTCAAATATGACATCTGATGATGTGAATGGATTACAGAATTATTACATATTTTCAAATATTATGACACTGATTGCATAACATTTTATGAATCGCATAACAATGTATGCGATATGGAATTAAAACGTATTCAGTTTGCGGAAACAATTGTAACGTCAAATTGGATCCTTCTTTTTTCATTTGAATTATTACTTTTATCATTCACACCACAAGGCTTCTTTAAAACCTCCTGGATCTTACTTTGGTGTAGTCTACTGGTCCCACTTACATCAGTCGAAGTCATATGGGTCCGCTTTTGATTTTGGAATACTACGCAAGACAGGAACTAGCATAATGTGCTAAGGGGGTGACACCCAGGATTAAATTATACGCTCATTATACATGCGCGCGAGTGCGTGTGTGTTTCTGTGGAGGGGTGTAATTGTATTTATGTATATTCACGAATAGGTACAATATGTGTATCAGTGAGCTTGCGCGGTTGTGAATCTATGCATGTACAGGAAACGGAAAGCTAAAGAAAATAATTTCAAATACAGAATGAAAACTGCAACAGAATGTTAAACATAATGGAAGAATAAACATATTTTGAAAGAAGTGACAAAGGAATAAGTAATTGTCATGAACGTCATTGGCGTACAGCAGTTTCTGCTACGAGATGCAATGTGATCAGATTTGAGTGCTCGTGCATCATCCTATAGCTTCATCGGAGCTTCACAAATTTGAGGTTCATGCCATAATTATTCCCTGATTATTTACTTAATTTCTTATATTACTGCTGTATACTTGAATGGCTCTTTCTGCTGAAGCATATGCATATAGAGTTCTAACACAAGGTTATTAGTATTCATATGCCTTAAGAAAATTAACAGTATGCATATATATATATATATATATATATATATATATATATATATACATATATATATATATATATATATGTATACGTAATACATATATAGATGTATATATATGCGTGTGTGTATTTGTGTTTGTGTCTGTGTAGGTGTTTGCGAGCGCACAAACACACCAAGCCAAGGCTTGAATTAAAATGACTTCAAAGAATCCCGCCTTATTTGCGCCTAAAATTCCTTAAGCTAACATTTGTATTAGCTTCCAAATACTTTCTGCTGATACGTATAGATTTCATTTATGTTTTTACATGGAAGCATTCAATGGCTGTATTAATTAGAAATGTTAAATTAGATTAATCTCGTAGTAGCTTATAAGAAGAGAGAAAACGACAAACACTGACAATTATTGAGTGATAATTTCTCTTGCAAATACATACATGTCGAAAGAAATTAAACATAATAAACCAATGATATCATAGTCTCGCTATATATATATATGATTTTACACTTTAACCTGATCCTACAAATATGGTGGAGTGTCATTGACGATTTTAATTCCTAATGAAGTATTATCGTTGCTTGCAAGAATGGAATCTCGGGTTCGAGAAAATTAACGTGAATTCTAATTAAAACAATTGATTGTGAGCATTCATAATATTGAATATTCATATTTTCGACATCATAACCAACGTACACACATACGTACCCACATGAAGGCTACTCCATCCATCATATATATATATATATATATATATATATATATATATATATATATATATATATATATATATATATATATATATATATATATATATGTGTGTGTATATATATATATATATATTTATATATATGTATATGTATATGTATATATGTATATATATATATATAGAGAGAGAGAGAAAGATAGAGAGGTTTATTATATATATACATGTATATATATATATATATATATATATATATATATATACATATATATATATATATACATATATATATATATATACATATATATATATACATATATTTATATATATATGTATATATATATATATATATATATATATATATATATATATACATATATCCTATGATCCAATAACGTTACTTGAAAGGACAAAATAAAATGTATATTTGAATACATCTACGTAGAAAATATACCCTAGGATATTCCTGTAGTGATAGGTCTTATCAAGTTCGAATACACATCAACATCTTAAACATGCTAGTAACAAAGTTGATATAAACGGGGATTGAACATAGGAGGCTAAGAAGCGGAAAAGATATCGTAAGGTATAAAATCTGGAGCCCGAATGGATTAGATGCAAATGCAAAGGTTTTCTCGAGCCATACACAATAGATAGACACAAACACATACACAGCCGCATATATATATATATAAATATATATATATATATATATATATATATATATATATATATATATATATATATATATATATATATATATATATATATATATATGGGAGAATATACGAAAAAACAACAACAGACGAGGACAGATGGTGTAAATAACAAAAGGATGTATTAGTATGACGCTCGGGAATACGGAAAGTCTTTGACGTTTCGAGCTACGCTCTTCAACAGAAAGAATACAGAGACAAGGAGAAAAACACGGAGAAAAAAATTGAATAGTGTCCAGTCAATAGTCACTCATAATAATGGCTGATCATAACAATGGCTGACCGGAAGTTAGAAATTCTTTTTTCAGGAGAGCTAAGAAAAGGGGGAGATAACAAACGGTGATCGAAGAACGAGGGGCTGTGTGTGGGAGAAAGAATGCTGGTGATCTTGACGTATGTAGTGTGAAAATGGGGAAGGGAGAAAGGAGTTGGTCAGTTGTAGTGTGATACGAGGGTATTGGGGTGGTGTGATGTGAGGGTGTTTATATATATATACAGTTATATGTGAGCGCGTGTGTATGTGTGTGTGTCTGTGTGTGCAAAAATATGTGTCTTGTGTATATGTAAATGTAGCTATACACAAAGAAATATATATATATATATATATATATATATATATATATATATATATATATATACATATATACATATATATGCACACATATATGCATAGATATATACATATATGTGTATAAATAGGTACATATATATCTGTATGTATACATATAAATATACATGTGTATAAATATATATATATATATATGTGTGTGTGTGTGTGTGTGTGTGTGTGTGTACTTGTGTATATATATATGTATATATGTGTGTGTGTGTGTGTGTATGTATATGTGTATGTATATATATATATATATATATATATATATATATATATATATATATATATATATATATATATACACGCATATATATGCGTATATATATGAACTTTGTGTTACAGAACGACAATAACAGTAAAAAAGCTTTTACATCACCCCAAACCACAATAAAATAGAATTATTCTCCGTTCTTTACGATTCACTCATATATCTTAACAGATAAATAAAGGTTTTTACTTTTAATGACGCAAGTATATATATAATTTACGACATGTACATATATAAATATATATACATACATTACATATGCATATACATACATATATATATATATATATATATATATGTGTGTGTGTGTGTGTGTGTGTGTGTGTGTGTGTGTGTGTGTGTGTGTGTGTGTGTGTGTGTATGTATATGTATGTATGCATGTAATGTGAAGGAGAGAGAGAGAGTGAAAGAGAGAGAGAGAGATAAAGAGACAGACAGGCAGACAAAGAAAGACAGAGAGAGACAGGGAGAGAGACAGACGTGTGTATATCTCAATATATGTGTATATGTGTGTATAAAGCGGACACACGTGCATATAGATATATCAATAGATGCATATCCTCACATACACGCATATATATATATATATATATATATATGTGTGTGTGTGTGTGTGTGTGTGTGTGTGTGTGTGTGTCTGTGTCTGTGTGTGTGTACGTACGTATGCAATTTTGTGATAGTGCGTGTGTTTCTGAGCACCAGTGCCTGCATATACCTGGCATGGGTGTGTTTATGTGTATGTTTTTGAGCACGTATAGACATATATAATTATATATTTTCCTAATCATATCATTTTACATATATTCGAGTGTCATGCCTCGCAGACACATCCACCCAACAAACGTACGGATACATCACATATTTATATACACATACATCCATATGTATATATACACGTATGTATATATATATATATATATATATATATATATATATATATATATATATATATATATATATATATATATATACGTATATATGTATATATATATATATATATATATATATATATATATATATATATATATATATATATATATATATATATACATTTATATATATATACATGTATATGTATAAATGTACATGTTTATACGAATGCTTTATGTCTATTATATATACTTTCGCCTATGTGTGTACCGTTGTGACAGAATTGGTCATAAAGTTTGGCAAAATCTATGATAATACTCTTATATCGCCTCTCTGTTAAGCTAATCACATTATTTAGCTAGATTTTATAGTCTCTAATATAATTGGCTTTCTAACCGGTTTTAATTTGATGCCAGTCTATCAGATTTAAGAATCCATAAGAGGTTTGGGCAAGGTCTTTATGTACCTCCATAAAGCCACATACATAATGCATAGAAACACTCTCACTCGTTTTGTTGAAGCATATGCACAACCACATGCGTATATGGTTGTGAATGTGGCAGTGTATATATATATATATATGTGCATGTAACAGCATGTGTATGTGTGCGCGTGTATGTGTGTGTGTATAAAGATAGGGGTATATGTAAGTATATATTTACCTGAATAATTGTTTAATCCACGTACTTGTTTGATTATGTAGAGACGTAGATATACAAAAATATATGCGTATGCCTCTGTATGTGCGTGTATGTATATATGTGCCTGTACATATATATATATATATATATATATATATATATATATATATACAGAGAGAGAGAGAGAGAGAGAGAGAGAGAGAGAGAGAGAGATAATGTATAGACACGCAGATACACACACGAACACAAACACACACACACATATACATATATATATATATATATATATATATATATATATATATATACATATATATATATATATATATACATGCGTACGTGGTGCGTGTGTGTTTGTGTCTATGTATATGTTCGTTTGTGCACGTGCTCTTTCTATAAGTATGTTTTATATAATTACACACACACACACACTCACACACTCACTCACACACACACACACGCAGAAACACATAAATATACATATATGTCCATATATATGTTCATATATTCATGTAGATATATGAAAGAAAAAAGAAGGAAAATAGCCAGCCGTATAAAGACATGAATAAATCTAAATATAGGTGTATTTTTCATTTTGTTTTTATTTCATTTGCGTCTTTAAAAGTTTTCTATCATAACGTAAAAACAAAACTATATATATATATATATATATATATATATATATATATATATATATATATATATATATATATATTACAGACCGAAACATATGATAATGCTATACACCAATATTATAAACAAAACCGACAGCAACAACAACAACAATTATGATAATAGTTTTTATGATGTTGATGAGGATTATGATGCTGATGATGATAAGGATGATAAAACTGTAGAAGTTTTGTTAAGTGTTTTTCGTATATTTTAATCATAAACTGAGAAAAGGAAAAAATAGGTATTTTTCTCTTTTTCAGATTTTATCTCTTGCCGAACTTAATAAAATCATATTATATCATGTATTTGATATATATGTATATATATATATATATATATACATGTGTGTACGTGTATATACATATATATATATATATATATATATCTATGTATGTATGTATACATATATATATATATATATATATATATATATATATATATATATATATATATATATATATATATATATACATTAAATATAGATAAATATATATATATATATATATAATGGAGAAATTGTACAAAATGTATAAATGGCTGATGAGTAAAGCATCGGCACAGTTTCGATTACCTGTTCTTATCCGTAGATTAATCGCAGGGACTTCGTAGTGGCGTAGTGGTGGTTGGTGTAACGTTATTAATAAAATAGGGGATAGAATGTGTAATAGACTTTATTGGGTACAAAACATGTTTCGACCCGTTCTGGGTCTCTTCAGCTACGTCAATAAAAAATCTCAGTTGATATTTCTTGAGTCGGCTCACGTACCGCTATGTGCATGTGTGTATGCGTCCGTGCGTGTACTTATACGCATACTGATAGACAGTTAAATAGATAGATAGATGAATACAAAAAGATGAGTAAAAATGGGACGGGCACCGACGCCCGCCGACTGATAACCCCTCAAAAACCTTGTTCAATACAAATCATCATTACAACAACAAAATCGAATCAAATTCCATAGCCCTCTACATCCGGGACCCCAAGCAAGATTCCTGCTGACTGCAGGAAAGCCCGCATTAGCTGGCCCGACTTAATGGAGATGAAGTCCTTCTTGTCACAAATCCTTTCAATTTTATTTCCCTCGCGGACATTTATGACCTCCGCACACACCTGCGGAGGCCAACTTAGATGGTCTATAGCGGTCGAATCGTAACGTTGTCGATCCAAACACGTATCCAAATAAAGCTCAACGGGCCCTCCCTTGAGGTAACAGAGGATAATCTCTGCTTCCTCGTCACCGTGCATGCATATATATGTAAATACATATATATACATGTATGCATAAATAAATAAATAAATAAATATATATATATATATATATATATATATATATATATATATATATATATATATATATATATATATGATATATGATATATATAAATATAATATAATTCATACACAATATGAGGTATATATGTAATATATGTCTATAGATTTTTATATATATAATATATATATATAATATATATTGTCTATAGATTCATATATATAATGTATAATATATATATATATATATATATATATATATATATATATATATATGCATGCAAGAATGCAAAATGCATTTCCATACACACACACACATTTCAGCGATACATATTTTGACGACGAAGAGGTCTAGAAGACTAGCAGAGACACATGCGCGCGCAAACACAACACGGGTGTGCATTCAAACACACACACACACACACACACACACACACACACACACACACACAAACACACAAACACACACACTTACAAATCTCCGATAAATTGTCAAGAACTAATAAACAAATCGAAAACGAAAGACGAAAGAAAAAACAAAAATCGTCAGAAAAACGAGAGCAAGATGTCTGCTCAATTGTTTAGCTTAAACAATTGAATGTGCTAGAGGTCGTAGCTCTGTTCTCTCTCTATAAGACATTGTAGCTATTGTTGATGATTACAGGCAGGTGGCAGACAGGTATACAATATGTGTATTCACCGTGAAATTAATGAGTCGGCTTAATTTCCCCTTGTTCACCTGGTATTGTATTGTTTCGTTAACATTTCTTACAGCCTCAAGTCTCAAGAACATAGCTACGATATGTCGATCGCGAAAACGAAAGAAGTAGAAAAAAAAAGAAAGAGAAAATTAATGAACAGAAAAGAAGCGATGAATGGAAGACTAGAAGAATGGAATCTCAGAGAATATTCTTTGAAGGAGAAGGAATGGTAATGCATTATGTATATATCTATGTATCTATGTATCTATGTAAGTATATTTGTTTGCATGTATATGTATGTGTATGTATATATATATACAAATATATATGTATACATATATATATACACACATATATATACATATATATACATATATATATATGTACATATATATATATATATATATACACGCATATACACACACCTATATATATATGTGTGTGTGTGTGTTTGCATATATATATGAGTGTGTGTGTATGTGTGTACATGTATTCACGCATAAAAACGCAAACATATGTACACATATACATACAGTCATACGCATAATACATTTGTACATACATACATACATAATTTCATACCTACATACATTCAAGAATGCATGCATATATATATATATGTATGTATGTATGTATGTATGTATGTATGTATGTATGTATGCATATGTTTATAGTATATTTTATACAGTGAGACCTAGGACTGCTAATGTTCAGTTCAGAGCTTGACGTAGATTACCATCATCCAGATTGCTTCCAGTAAAGTGGGGTGGTCACTATTCCCCGCTGTAGTATTCCTGTTTAGGATGTACGGCGCAAATATTACGAGAATTTCTGAAAAACACAAATTTATGACATTTTTCCCCGACGTATGTTTCGTCGTTATGTTTCTTGGCTTATTCTTTGTAAGCCTAGTACTCATTCTATCGGTCTTTTTTGCCGAACCGCTTAATTACGGGGACGTAAACACACCACCATTCAACGGAAGTCCTTCAGCGACACCATTTTCCCAAATGAATAAAATTAAACTGAATATTAGGTATGTATGAAATTTTGAATTTCTGTCGGGTGACTTTTGGCCAACCATGTATATAGATATGCACGTATGCATACATAGAGCGAGCTTCCACACTATTTCTGTGTGCCCAATGACTCTTCGCTCAGAAGACCGCGTAGGTGAGCTCAGCAAACCAATTTGCTTAGAGCGGAAGAACCTGTAGTCAAAGAATTCAGAAGAGTTGAAAACAACAAACAGAACCGTTGAGTATAACCAAAATACAAGAACTTTAATTAAGAGGCGATTAAATATTTATGGAATAAATAAACAGTTCTTTGGAGAGATTTTAGAGAGTTCTTTCATTTACCCCTGAAATGTGGAGAATAACGGTTTCACATTTATAATCAAGTGAGCTATGATATACACGACGTCAACAGGCGTAAAGAAAAACACAGACACACTCACATAGATGTGTTTAAGGGTGGGGTAAACATATATATACATATATATATGTGTGTGTGTGTGTGTGTGTGTGTGTGTGTGTGTGTGTGTGCATGTATATAAGTATGTATATAGAATAATGGTTTCATATTTTTTTTTATATAATTAAGATCTAAACTGTTAATATATGAATGCGAAAGAGATAGTTGAAGTAAACCTACTTTTGGGCCACTCTGTATACATATATATATTTACATACATATATATATACTTATATATATATATATGCATGCATATATACACACACACAAATATACATACATATATATATATATACTTGGAAATGGATGCGTAGCGTTCAATCATATAATAATATAAATATACTTTATTGTTAAAGCTGTAAAAACATCACAAAAATATCACAAAACGATATATAGGAGGGTGGTGTTCGCATATATTACTGAGAACCAGTGGTAATTGTTTTACTGCTATTAGACCAGTGGTAAATCTTGAATGACTTCATTTATGGACACAGGCAGACGTCGCTTCATGTTGCTAGTTTATAACACACAAATACACACACACATTACACACACATATCCATACATAAATACATATATATATATATTTACCCACCCTTAAACACATCTGTGTGTGTGTCTGTGTTTTTCTATACGCCTGTTGGCGTCGTATATATCATAATTCACTTGATTATAAATAGATATCAGTGACAAACGATAACTGAATCACTTATGTTACCGAGCAACCCGTCGACAAATCCGTCTAACTTTGTACTGCCCTCTCACCATCACTGCTTTGATCAAGTCACGTCCTTGACCAACACACATAAGTCTTAGGCTCGTCATATCCATGACCCAGATTTTTTATTGGTTAGATATCGGCTCTTTAAATTCACATTAAGACTGATATATCCGAACGGTTAAGTAAGGTGAACTACCTTTTAATCTCCATTCTTAAATATTTTGCTATGTATACGTGGAGCTGGCAGAGGCGTAACCACGCCGGAGAACGTTCTTTGCGACATTTCTATCTTTTTGTTACGCTCTGCGTTCAAATTCCGCCGAGGTCGACTTTGCCTTTCATCATTTTGGGTTGGTTAAATTAAATACCAGTGAAACACTGGGGTCGATGTAATCGAGTATTCTCCTCCCCACAAATTTTAGGCCTTGTGTCTTTAGTAGAAAGGATTATTATTATTATTATCACTATCCTTATTTTCATTAGCATCGTCTTTCAATTTTGTTGCCATTTCTTGCTGTGTGTCTTTCTGACACCCAGAGCAGAGAAACGTACTGTATACATTGGTAGGCCATTAAAATAAGCACACCAGAGTGTTCCTTTAGAAAGTCATATTTACCGTCCAGTAAACTTGCGGTTCGGCAAAAGGCACCGATAGAATAAGTAATGGGACAGATTTGCTCGAGTAAAGGCGTTGCTCCAGCATGGCCGCATTCAAATGACTTAAACAAGTAAAAGAATAAAAGAATAAAAACATATATATACATATATATATATACCAAAGAATATACATAGATACACCTACGCAAAGAATGTCCATATACACACACATCTATATATATATGTTCATATACATATACACACACACATATACATATGTGTGTGTGACTGTAGATAGATAGATAGATAGATAGATAGATAGATAGATAGATAGATAGATAGATAGATAGATATATATATATATATATATATATATATATATATATATATATATATATAAATTTGTATGTAAACATGTATGCATGCAAAAATATTGCGTGTCTATGTGTATTTATAGATAAATATGTGAGTCTGTGTGCGTGTGTGTGTATGAATATATGTATATATAGATGTGTGTGTATATGGGTGTTCTTTGTGTAAGTGTATCTATGCATATTCTCACATATTCGAATGGACAACTCTTTGTACTTCTTAATTAAACACGCGGTAATAGAGACGTATATTTTAGATTAAAGAAACATGGTTTATTATTGTACACAGCTTGAACGAAAATCACCTCTGCACGTATTAATGGGAAGAAGACGGCAGCAGTTAACTAAGCACTGTCTCATCATTCCAGTTGCTCACAAACCGACCAACCAACCAACCAACCAAACAACTGTGGCATGGAAGACCGCACTGCAAACGTCCATAAAAGACAAATAAGAAGATAATAAAAATAATTTTTAAAAAACGCCGAGAATTTGATATAACACAAAATGTGATATGAACGCCTTCACTAACGAGCACGACTCACGTGTGAATTTGCTCTAAAGAGAATAGACGAATATATGCATATATATATACACATACATACATATAAATATATAAATATATATATACATATATATGCATATGTAAATATATTTATATATTCATATATATATATAGATGGGCAGATAAATAGATACATCAAGATATATATGTATTTATATGTTTATATATATATATGTGTGTGTGCGTGTGAATGTATGTATATATGTATATATGTATGTATGCATATATATAGGCATACTATACATCATTTGTCTGCATGTTTGTTGTATATGTCCCATTGTCATAGATTATTAGTTCATTGATATGGAGTTTGATTTTGATTTTCGCTTTTGTTGAGATAGTATAGTAATTCTTTTTCATATGTGCACAGCGTATACGTCCATAAACATATATATTAATTTCTATACATATAAACACACAGACATATATATATATATATATATATATATATATATATATATATATATATATATATATATATATATATATATATATATATATATATATATATATATGTATGTATGTACGTATGTGCTCATGCACATACACCTAGAATCGCATGGATATGTATGCATAATCGCATATATATATATATATATATATATATATATATATATATATAGCCAGTACCACAAGATGACTATGCAATGTAAATATACTTCCATGCCATAGCGATAACATGCGCACGCATGTATTCACACAGATATACAACAACATATATATATATATATATATATGTATGCATATATATGCACGCACACACACACACACACACACACACACACACACCTAGACAAACGCACGCACGCACTCACACACATACAAACACTAATACATATACTCGAATACATATATATATATATATATATATATATATATATATTGGCACTATATACAGTGGAAAAGAAAAACATTTTTCGACAGACATCATTTGTTCTGCACATACGTTAGGAAAGATATATATATATATAAATATATCAATATATTTGTATATATATATATATATATATATATATATTTATGTATGTATACGTATGTATATATATGTATTATGTATGTGCATAAATACGCAAAGTGGCATAGCTATTAACATTATTATTTTGCAAAGGAAATGTATATTAATTTTCAGAAAAAAATATCGTATTTTTTATGTATCCTTTAGATTAAAGAAGATTTTGTTTATTAATGTACACAGCTTGAAATATATATATACATACTCATATATATATATATATATATATATATATATATATTAGATGGATATACATGTATATCTCTATATCTATATGCATACATATATATGTAAATATATATTTATATGTATATATGTTTGTGTGTGTCAGTATACATGTATATATACATATATATGCATACAGATATAATATTATAAATTATGTTTATATACCCGCGCACACACACACACACACACACACACACACACTCACATACACACACATATATTCATATATATGTGTCTGCACGTGTGTTCGTGTATGTGTGAAAATGTGCTTGTATACGTGTGTACACTATGCATTTCCTGAAGCATTAAGTTGATTGCCGCCATTTTGAAAAATGGCGTCCGTTTCTTATCATGAATGCTATCAGAGATTTATGACTAATCAATAATGGCTCACAGACTTCTATTTTTCTTGCTTCTGTTGTCCTTGTGACCATATATCTGTGTGAACTCAAATTCAAGAGTTCTATATCCATTGTTCTTTATATCTTGTGGTGTTATGGTTGCGTTTTCTTTTTTTTTTTTTTTGATTCTCTGATTTTTGTTTTTGTCGTGAATTTGTTATTTTGGTTGTTGTTGTTGTTGTTCTTATTTCGGCCGTTGTTGATGTCACTGAACACCAAGACGCTCTCCACGATGCTGTGAACACGCTGTCTTTGTTTGATGATATAATATATTAAGGGCGACATTATCCTTGGTAAATATATTCTATTTTGTTTTAAATCGGTAGGAGAAATTGCTGAAGGAGATATTTTTTTCTTATCGATAGTCACACACAGACACACACACACACAAACACAAATACGCACACATGTACAAGCACATATATATATATATATATATATATATATATATATATATATATATATATATATATATATATATATATATATATATATATATATATATATATATATATATATACTTACTTAACCTACATACCTACATGCATGCATATGTATATATATATATGTATATATATATGTATATGTATATATATATATATATATATATATATATTAGTTATTTAGATTACTGATTACTGGGGTTTTTTCAGGCAGTCCGTGTTCGATCATAGGCATGCGGACGTTAATCTTAAATGCAGAGGTGACTGTTTGGCAAGAAGTTTACTTCTGCATCACAAGTTTCCGAACTCAGTCTCCCAGCGTGGCCCCTTGGGCAAGGAACTTCCAGTACATCCTCGACCCATCCAAAGATTTGTGAATGGATTTCTTTCAGAGAAGCTGAAAGAAACCAGTCCTATATATATATATATATATTTACTTACGCACACTCTTCTGCGTATAGAATAAATATCAGGCATTAAATATACGTACTGTGGTTGATTGATTCCGTTGCCTATGATTCTCCAAGATGGTACCCTAACATTGGCTGCTGTCCAGTGAATGAAACAATTAAAATCTACATAGATGCATATATATATAATTGTACAGCTCCCTGTCACGGTAAACGAAAGAAGAACGAAAGTCAAAATTTACTTTGGTGAAATCTTAGCACAAATCTTTAGGAAATGTTACAAAATAATGTGAAATATTCTATTCGTTCTTCCTAATTTCTGTGTCTAATTTATCACCATCGTTTGTAAGATAAACAAAAGAAATGAGAAGAGACAATTTATCAAACTTGGATTAGCTAGAAATGGCAACCATATATTTCTGAAATCTAATTCAGCCGTTCGAAAATGGCAGAAGACATGACATAACGATGTGCACCTAGATAAGTTAGCAATATTACTGATAATCTCCATGTTTTATTGTTTCTTCACGTTATAGATGTCAGGCTAACTTAAATAGAATTTATCAGTAATTAATTGAGAGTTCAACATTATCCTTGTTGATAACAAATTTCTTTGCAAATAAACTAATGAAAATTTTGTTTCATTTTAATTATATTTTAATTTGATAAATACTTTTATTTCTAAAATTAATATTCTTTTCATTCTTTTCCATAACCACCGGGAAATTTTTAAAAGCAAACCACAAATAAAAAAATTGAAATATGATTATTGTACCTTAACACAAGGCCAGGAATTTCTGATTAAGGCATAAATTGATATAACAACCCACTGTTTTACTGGTACTATTCTATCGACCCCGAAAGGATAAAATGCGAAGTCGACCACGGCGAAATTTGAACTCAGAACATAAAGACGGACGAAATGCTGCTAACGATTCTGCCAGCTCGCTACCTATGTACCTAGTAATATAGATATCAAAGTTTTGGCACAAGATCAGCTCCTTAGGGCTAGGTAGTAAGTCGATTACATCGCTCCCAGTACTCATTTGGTACTTATTTTATCGACCCCGAAAGTATGAATGGCAAACGCGACTTCGGCGGAATTTGAACTCACGACGTGGAGACGAACGAAATATCGCTAAACATTGTACCATTTCACCACTTTTGTACCTTGTAACATTATTTGACATCACCGGTAATGGCAAAAACAGGTTGCCACCCTAACCTACCATATGATAGGCAACACTCTTGTAGCTAACCGAAAGACACGCTAAAATACGATGGTAGTAGCTTCCCGTAGTCCGAGAAAGCCAGTTCTGTATTTCCTTGCTGATCAACCTGGTCGGAATTTTTCTAAAGAGAAGTTAATCTGTAGAGAAACAAACAAAACTCCCAATAAAATTCTGATGTAATTTTCTCGGGCGAATAACTGAAGGGACAACGAGATTTGTGCAGTCATAGACAGTAGTAATATAAGATCGTTGCGGTTTGCTTGAAGCATTGTGATAGAGAATTAAAATAAAAATACATATAATGAAGATGGAGAGGGATTACTGTTCATGTGGCAATCAACATGAAATGAACTACGTAAATATATTTCTTTTGGCAGTTACTTAAAGAACAGAAATGAAAACTGACAAAACAAATCAAAGTAAGGATTAAATGATGAACCGATGCAAACTGTGCTCCAGCGAAAAGGCAAACAGCAAATAAAATTCTCTTCACCCGGGAGACTTCTAAAATTACAAAGGTGAAATATTTGTCGGTGCCCCATGAGACAGAATTAGCATCGGAGACAAACAATTACTCGCTTCCTGATTAGTAACAGAGCTACAATCGGTCAAAGGGAGGTAACTCCAAGTAGCCCTACAAGGAATTTTCGCTTCGAGCAGTTTTATTTCAAGGTATTTTTCTTTTTCCCAACTTTGCTGAACAAGATAGTATTCTCTCGTCTATTCGCAAGGAGGCTATGTGCCTCCTGTCTGCTAATCACTTCAGTGGTATATATATATATATATATATATATATATATATATATATATATATATATATATATATATATATATATATATATATATATATATATATATATATATATATATATGTCTATATATATATATATATATATGTATATATATATATATATATGTGTGTGTGTGTGTGTGTGTGTGTAAGTATACAGCATACAAATTATATAAAAATATTCATAAAATTTACGTTATATTGTGAAATATATTACCGAATACAAAAGTATAAATTCATATAAGTACAGATATATGTACATAATATACATCTTCAAGCGTGGGTGGTTGTATATAAATTTATATATTTTTATATATTTATATATATGTATATACATAGATATAAATATATGTGTGTGTGTTTATAAATGTATGTATATAAACACACAGGTATATTTATATTGAAATAAATATATATTTCTAAATAAATATATTTATTTATTTGTATATATATTTAGATATTTACATGTATATGTAGATGAATATATATATATATATATATATATATATATATATATATACGAACGTACACATACATGCATGTACATATAATCACATATACATTTCTACATATTTAGATACATACACGTATATTTTGCACATATACATGCACGCATACATATCTCCATTATACATACGCACATCATCTAATGATGATGAACGACCAAAATTACGTAAAAACACGACTAATATGATGTATGTAAATTAATCAATCATATATTCTGCACCACTGATCATATCTAATCGATTATCAATATTCACCACAATTAATCTTTTTATTGATTTGGATCTAATTGCTTTTAGTGTTGTTCTTGGACAATATTTTGTTGTCCTTTCCCCTATAGATGCGTAGACACACATACATACATATATACGTAGATGCATATATATATATATATATATATAATATATATATATATATATATATATATATATATATATATATATATATATATATATATATATATATATATATATATATATATATATATATATATACATATGCATGTATGTATGTATGAATGTATATATTCATGAATAATGTAATTTTTATATTGATATATTCATAGATTCGATAAAACAAAACCACTTAAACAATTTTCAGGGTGGTGTCTTCATCGATTCTCATTTGGTTTGAATATATATATATATATATATATACATATACATATATATATATATATATATATATATATATATATATATATATATATATATATATATATATATATATATATATATATATATATATGTATGTATATATATGCATATCTATCAAAATATACACACACACATATACATATATATATTCATATATGTATAGGTATATATATATATATATATATATATATATATATATGCGTGTGTGTGTATATGTGTGTGTGTGCAGACATATTGTTAATGTCACAAGAGTTTAAAAACTTTCACACGAAAGGAAATTTTTTTTTTCCAGAACGAGGAAACGCGAAGCACACAGAGCTATAAATAGCAACATGTAAATATTGGCTTAAAAAAAAAAACTTTGTATAGAAAACCATTATTGTTAAATAGGTTCACGATTGGGTGTGTGGCAAGAACCTTGCTTCCCAACCACAGGTATCAATCGTAGAAATTTATCTTTCAAAAAACGTACAAATACAAGTCTTTCGATTCCCCTGTCTGGGAATCGAAACAGCGATCCTACGATCGCGAGTCCGCTAACTAACCATAGCACCTCTACATATGTACATATACATTTATAAACACACACACACACACACACACACACACACACACACACACACACACACACATATATATATATATATATATATATATATATATATATATATATATATATATATATATATACTTGTGTGTGTATGTATATATTCACGTAAATATTCTATACATACATGCATACATACATACACATACACACACACATACATACATATTGGAATACATCAGATTAGATAATTAGAATACTGTGGAATAATGAATAATCTAAAAAAAGTTTTTATTCTCAATCACAATTTAGCTTCATTTCATTCTGTGAACAATATCACTAATTTCCAAAATGATTTCTCTAGACTAACAAACGTTGAGAGCAGTATAAACAAATATTTAAGTTTTGCTTTCTCGTAAAAGATTTCTATAACATTTTCCTTCTATATTTGTGTAATGTTCTTTTAACAGATTTAGATCAATTTTGGCGGCGTTATTTCCTGATGAGCACGTCGACTGTATCTAGATCAGAAACCAAGGTCGCAGTGTTTAGTGAATAGCTGGTAATGCTCACAAACAGCTTGGCCTCGATCCTTGTCCTTCAAGTGAGTGATAGTTTGTGAGTGCTGCATGCCTTAGAGGTGATATTGACAGCTAAATTTTGCTATAGATCTAGGTTCATGTAAAATTACCACCTGCTTTTATAACAAGTTGATGCAGGCAGTTTATCCTGTCCCCCTCCAACTTTTACTTCATGCAATTGAAAATGCCGCATTATTTATGGGATGACCCAATAATATAATATATAATGCACTGTAATATAATATAATATATGGTATCAACCGGCAAGCAGGCAGCTTCGTTAGCACGACGGGCAAATCGCTTAGCGGCATTCCGATCATCTTTTCGTAGTGAGTTAAAAATCCGCCGAGGTTGACTTTGCCTTTCATCCTTCGAGATTCAATTACATAAGTACCAGTCGAGCACTGGGGTCGGTGCAGTCGACCTAACCCTTCCTCGAAATTTCTGAACTTGAGCCAAACTTTGAAACTAACATCATATGTGTGTGTGTTGGTGGAGGGTCTTTCGCCTCCTTCTGCGAGGAGGCAAGACGCGCTTTTCACTTCCATAACCGCCTGATGAGTGTGGTATGTAATTAGGGCATAATACACGAAACATTCTATGGTGAATGACAATTGTAATCTAACAGGGGACCATATTACATAACGCTTGCAATAAATCCGTTGCCTTTGACCTTCAGGGATTGGATTCGTTGCCGGCTCAAATGAACACATCCATTTTTTTCTACATCCTCACGTTTAACATTCTATATATCAATATTCTTTTCTAAGGCGTATTGCCTGAAGAAGTGGTGCTGTTATGAAAACACGAACTTGCGTATGTTACGTGATGTTGCTCATTTATTCCATGGCAAGTTACATAATATGCCCGCATTCTAACGCAAAACTTTACAGTAGCAGAATAACTCATTTATATTATTGTTATTACTACACATATATACATACATACATATGCATATATATATATATGCATATATGTATAAATATATATGTGTGTGTATATATATATATATGTATATATTTATATATGCATCTATATATATATATATACATATATATATATATATATATATATATATATATATATATATATATATATATATATATATATATATATATATGCATCTCTCTCTCTCTCTCTCTCTCTATATATATATATATATATATATATATATGCACCTACACATGTACACGCATATCTAATCTCCGCCATATTATTCGATATATTTTGTCATATACGTGGACATCTGTTTGTCTTGGTGTATGTCATACATGTATGCATGTTATCCTTTATATCTCGAAACTATAGTACAAATTAAGATTTCGATCGTGTTATAATGAAAGAGGAATCGGTATTATTTTCGAAGAGCATGACATGGCCGTCCACATATGTAGCAGCCCTTTATGAAGACTGAAGTAAAACGTATTTGTGTTGGTATTTATCTCTTTGTTATTTTCGATAGGATGTGGGTCGATGAGGGAGAAGGCAAAGGCAGGACAATTTTCTTTGTTTTATTTCAATTCCATAATATTTTCCTGAGCAACAGTGGAGTCTGTCTGTAGATTTGCACAAATGTTACTAGCACGTAAAGGTTATATAACAAAATCTTTGAGTTCACTAGAATGAGAAGAATGTTTTTTATTTAAATATGAAAAAATTGAACGAAAAAACAAAACGAAACGAAGTTTGAAAAACGAATTCGAGTTCGTTTTTATATTTTCGAAATTTATTTTATTTTTTTAACATTTTCGCAAATGCCACAGGGTAAAAGAACATTCGCCTAACATTATCAGTAAATGTAATAGACAAACTTGGGGAAAAACCTGTTTCTCATTGTGGAGTGGAATAAAAGACAGATCGAAGAACAGATGAAGAATAAACAAACAAAGACACACACACAGAGTAGCAAATAAGAATTGGAATGACGGAACAAAGAATGAAAATGTTTAGATATTTAGTTAAACATGAATTGCGAAACTAGACTTAATTATTTTGACATTTTGCAAAACACAGATTTTACCCTCATTCTTTGCTTATAACAACGTATGGTTTTATTCGAATTTTTTTTATATTTTCTTATGTATCTTCTCCTCCTCCTCTCTTTCTCTCTCTCTCTCTCTCTCTCTCTCTCTTTCTTTCTCACACAAACGCACACACTCACTCTTATAAACTCTCTCCCTCTCCCCTTCTCACTCTCGGTCTTCCTCTCTGAGTGTGTCGTGTGTGGGTTTAGGTGAGACGTCTTAAAACAAATAAAAAGTTTTCTCAGGAGTGACCTTTTTGGACTTCGCCAATTTCAATCTTCGCCTTTTCAAAATACCTGCACCTGCTTCATACATAAAAATCAATGGCTACCGGCATTACATAGATTTAATTACTTATATACAGAGACACATGCGCAATAAAGTATTTATGGGTATACGTACACATAATGCTTATATATGTGTGTATATATATATATGTGTGAGTGTGTGTGTGTGTGTGTGTGTGTGTGTGTGTGTGTCTGTGTCTGTGTGTCTGTATTCGTGTAAATAATTAAAATGATATTTCATTTGCTGTCACAATTTCGTTTTTATATGTTTCTAATACATTTACTGCTATAATTATAAAGATCTGACATGTATATATATATATATATATATATATATATATATATATATATATATATATATATATACATGAGTGTGAATGTATGTACGTATGCATCCATGTATATACATATCCTTTACATACATACATAC
>NC_142951.1:4996529-5004029 GCF_046866305.1 Octopus bimaculoides
AAACAACAGACAAACAAATCTGTGGTCTTGAGCAGAATATTTGCTGTAGCCCATCTTTTATACCAAGACAAAACATATACATGATAACACTTCCAATCAGTTAAGTTCAGAAGCCATGACAGCCACTGCATGGTACTGGATCAGGGCATTTAATTATTGCTGTTGTTGCTGTTGCTGTCATCTAGATAACAAATGGCACTCTTCTTTTCATTTTGACTCTATATCTTCAGGAGGAGTTACCTCAATCCTTTCTATATTAACCAAAATGAAGTAGATTAACAAATTTATTTTTTGAACCAGTTGAAGACACGCGAGATGTCGAAATATTGTTCACTAGATAACAAATGGCACTCTTCTTTTAATCTATATCTAGATAACAAATATTGTTCACTAGATAACAAATGGTACTCTTCTTTTAATTTTGACTCTATATCTAGATAGATTGATGGATAGATAGATAGATAGATAGATAGATAGATAGATAGATAGATAGATAGATAGATAGATAGATAGATAGATACATGTCCTTATATTAATATATGATTGCATGTTTGAATATGTATTGTAGAAATCACAAGAAGGAAGAATTATAATTTATTCGTCTCGGGGCTGAATTCTCGAATTACACAAGAACCACTTCAATGACGGATCATGTTACGATATCCAGCTACGTTGAAGAATGATTTAATTTAGTTGTCACAGCATAAACCAAGTTAGGTGACTCCGTAGCATTCAAGTGTTATATGGTTGAACAAGAAATATATTGCGAAGAATTACAGATTCCTGTATACGATTTAATAAACAAACAGAAAAAAATTTCAGTTAGTCATATTGTTCAACTTATAGAAATATCGGTGGCATAGGGGATGATGCGTGAATCAATCACTTAATCATGAGGTGAAATTATCGTTATTAATCCTTGTAAAAGAATTGTTTACGAATATAGAATGAATAATATGATCTTTGGCATTCTCAGAAATCTTTATAGATTTGGCAAGATATCTGATCTTATAATGAATTGCAAGAAACTGGAGCTATTTCGTTTTATATTGTTGGTTTATTCGCTGGTCAGTTTTTAAATTAACAAACGCAGAGTGGGTTGGGCTTCTAAGTGAAGTCATTTGATGCAATGCCACAAGATATGAAGTCGCTTCTATTCACTTGTATAATCAGAAGAAAGATATTGGTACGAGTATATTATTATTATTATTATTACTATTATTATTATTATTATTATTATTATTATTATTATTATTATTATTATTATTATTATTATTATCATCAAGAAGAAAATAAGATTTAATAGAAATTGAAATTTTCATTTGCATACATATCGCGCTGGATTATATGCTATGACTTACACCAACTGGTTGGTTATTCAGACCACAAGATTGTGATCTGCACAATCTTGTTAAGATATATAGACAAAGGTAATGATATTTAAATCTGAATGCGTTGTTTCTGACACGGAAAGCCTGCAGAATACGCTCTAGCGAATGAAGTCAATGGAATTTAACAGCGTGAGTCACACGAACGCCCGAGGGTAACTGGCAGTAGATCTCAGTCAAGAGGGCCACTAGTTCACAGTAGATAGGGTATAGGAAGGAATTAACGACAGAAATCAATGGATTAGACGATGATCTCATCAGCTGATTAAAATAGAATATTAAGAAGAGTCATTGTAAGCGATGTACCTGCAGCAAATTTCAGTCTCGGCTATTTCTTCGAACCCAGTTAGATGCTCTTCGACATTTGGGTCCGGAAATCGTTCAAGGGACTGGAATGATGGAAGCAAATAAGATCAGAACTGCTGTTAGATCTTTGAGGGACCAGAGTATGCTTATATTTCTTTATTCCAGGCCTGTCTGAAATGAAATAGTAGCGGTGGACTTTGAAATCTGCTGTTACTTTTGGCAAAACAGTCGAGTGTTACAAAAGAAGATAACTGAGGCCGACGAACAGCTGGTGGTGAGAGGTTTTGTGTGAGGTGTGGATGGTCTTCTTTGACGGCTTTATGGATTCGTTCCAAACGTGTTTTACCCTTGTCTTGGAATATTGACTTAAGCTAAATATCTTCAAAGACAAGTTCACGATGGTCAGCGTTGTAGAGCAATGGCCTAATGGCTGTGTTAAGATGGCTGGAAATTAGGTCAAACCGGACATTCTAATTAATTAGAAATGGCCTGAAATCACGTGGAAGGTGTCTAGTGTTACTCAGAGGAAGCTCATTCCAAACGTTCCGATACATGTCACAGACGCCGGACTTAACTTCGTCATTTACTGCGTTTTGGTCGTATTATTTGTCCCAGTTTAATTCGATAATAATATATGAGCGTCTTTTTTTTTTTACTTTATATTGGCGGGACACATCCAACTTCTCAGAAGATTCAACAGCTGCGCACACTTTGCACCCAAAGTGTGGTCATTCGTTTCGCACCTGTACAGCTAAAGCTATACCTATCAACCTTCTATAAATATATTACTGCTCTAATGTTTGAGAGTGTTTCTCTTTTGGATATGTGAACTACCGACGATATATATACATACACACGCGGGCATGCATGCGCACACACACACAAATACACACACACACACACACACATATATATGTATATATATATATAAAACTACATATATGAAACTATATATATATATATATATATATATATATATATATATATATATATATATATATAAAACTATTTGTATTTATATACATGTATATACATATATATATGTATATATATATATATATATATATATATATATATATATATATATATATAACTATTTGTATTTATATACATGTATATACATATATATATATATATAAAATATATATATATATATATATATATATATATATATATATATATATATATATATATATATATATATATATATATATATATATATATATATATATATATATATATAGAACTATTATATAAAACTATATATATAAAACTATTTGGAACCATAATTATGACACTACCACTTAAAAAGAAAATCTGCTTAGCTAGATTCACAACGTTTCATTGTCTATATTAGAAAACTTGAACAATACAATGCCAACAAGTATCGTGTATGAAATTTAAAAGGTTTTGCAAACAAATATGGGAGAAAGTAAAAATTAATTAAAATTTCGTAAGATATGTTTAAGTAGATTCCCAAAATTAAAGAAAGATGTTTACGTAAAGAAACAAATTAGAGAAAAGAATGTATAAATGAATTTAGATATAAAGACAGCTAAGGAATGTATTATTTGTTATGGAATTAAATTATTAATTAAGGAAAACCGTTTACTTGTCTCAGGTATGTTGCTAAATGGTTACAGATTGTGGCCATGATTCTGAACAAAGCGTGGTGTTGTGTTCAAGAGCAAAACTCTTTTTAATTTCACGTTGCTCTGCGATCACATCGATATCTGACACATGGCACGACGTACACGGTAATTTGTCTTATATAGAACACAAATATTTGATCACTATAAACAATTCTTTTGTGCAGGCTGTCCAGAAAAAAGCAGCAAAGTCTTCATCTATCGCCTGAGACAGGAGATTCCTTGACTGTGTAGTAAGGATATTGCTTCCCGACCACATGGTTCTATATTGAGTCCAAACAAGTTACTTTTCTTGTTGAAGGATTAGTGCCTGATTATTGCTTGGTTTTCTATGTATGCATATATATGTGTATATATGTTTATGAATTTGTGTTGCAAGATTCTTGACGTGAAGTCGTGTGTTGAAGAGATATTGTTGTATTTTGCGATGGTCTTTTTTTTTGCCAAATAAACACACGCACTATATATTTGTTCTGCACTCGTTTATCACTGTTTTTAGTGTAACTCATATTCACAGTTCCGAAATCTTTCGCCACACATCTGTGACCTCCTCATCGACACTTTCCGTCTTCGTGTGTAATGGCCGGACAATGGATATGTGTTAGAAAATGTACAGTAATAAACGAGTGAAGAATGAATATGCAGTGCGTGTGTTTATTTGGCAAAAACAAAATGATCATCCCAAAATACAACAATATGCATATATATACATATACATATATATATACGTGTGTGCGTGTGTGTGTGTGTGTGTGTGTGTGTGTGTGTGTGTGTGTGTGTGTGTGTGTGTGTGTGTGTGTGTGTGTATACATATATATATACTTGAATATACCGATATAAACTTACATAGAGACAGATATATTTGCATACGTATATAGAAATAGATGTGTGTATCATATATATATATATATATATATATATATATATATATATATATATATATATATATTTGTATGTATACATCTATATGTACGTACATACCTATGTGTGTATGTATATATATATATATATGTGTGTGTGTGTTTGTGTGTTCGTGTGTGTGTTATATATGTATGTATATATCTATATATATACGTGCGTATGTACAATAGTATGTATGCGTGTAAGCTTACGTTTATCTCAGCACCCTTGTGTTTGGTGCTCACGCAGAGCAGATGCGCGTGATCGCTAATTGGTTTTTGCTAATGATGGAACTTCACAATCTAAACCACAAACACTATTAAACACACACACACACACACACACACACACACACACACATACACAACAGACACTACACATACAATATATAAACTACACGTATTTTTTCCCAGCCAAAAATGCAGATGTTTCTTAAAGAATTCAATTCAACATGAACGTCTCTTATCAAAGCGATCAGCGTCTTTTCATTTACAATTTTTTACCGTTTATTTGAAATTTATCTCTTACTTTTTGGCTGCTGTTTTCTCTCATCTCACACCATTTCTTCTCTCTTTTAGCTCCCCTATCTCTTACAGTTTCTTTCAATCTTCTCTTCTTTCGTTCATTTTTTTTTCTTCATCCTCTGTTTATTTTATTTTCATTTTATTTTATTTTTGGATGTTCTTTGCACTTCATTTTCGCTCATTAAATTATTATTTATTTGGGGAAGAACAAAAAAGAATATATATATATATATATATATATATATATATATATATATATATATATATATATATATATATATATATATATATATATATAAATTAAACCAAACGTCTGAGAGGAAAAAGAACATTTTATTTATTAATTTATTTATTTATTTATTTATTCATTTATTTATCATTTTTTATTTATTTATTTTAATTTATTTTTTTTAAATCAAAGGTACGTGTTATCATCCTAGACATCTCCTACTGTTTTTTTGTTTTTGTTCTCTTTTGTTTTGTTGGGGGGTTTTTTTCAGTTTTTTCGTTTTTTGAATCTTCTTTTGTTTTTATTTTAAATTGTGGAAGTAGGCGAGTCTACCAAACAGAATAATCGCTCAGTTACCTCTTTATACACACATACACAGACACACAGACACGCACACACACGCACGCACGCTCACACATGCACATAAACGTACACACACCTACACAAACATTTGTGAGTATATTTATATATATGCATATAAGTGTATATATATATATATATATATATATATATATATATATATATATATATATATATATATATATATATACATATATATATGCATGTATGTATGTATATTATATAAACACGCGCAAATATTTTCGTATGTTATATATATGCACAGATGCATATATATACATATATATGTATATACACACACATATATATATATGTATATATATGAGTGTATATATAAATATTTATATAAGTGTGTGCGTACATATATGTGTATATATATATATATATATATATATATATATATATATATATATATAGGTGTGTGTATGTATGTATATATATGTGTGTGTCTATGTATGTATACATATATATATATATATATATGTATATGTGTGTGTATGTATATGTGTGTGTGTGTGTGTGTGTGTGTGTGTGTGTGTGTGTGTGTGTGTGTGTACATACATACAGATATAATGAGATGGAGAGAGAAAATAGATATGGATATTAGATAGCCGTAGAGACAAATAGTCGGAGGAGGGGCACGTCAATGGGAACATTAGATGGGGGAGGAAAATGGGGGGAGGTAAAGTTACAGTTTAAATTTGAAATGGATAATACTCTAACCAGGTTTGGTTAAGTAGACAGATCAGATGAGATCACAGGAAGTAAGTTAATATTGTTTAACCCAGGTGTAGTCAGATCGATTAAAGAGAGGGATCACTTATTAAAGAATTCTCATTGATGGGTTAGTAGATAAGCAGATTGGTTAAGTAGGTGTTGTTAGATTTTTTTAAAAAAGAAATGAAGAAAAAAGGATTAATTATTTATTAACCAGAAATGAGTCGTGTCTAAATTCTCAAAGAATGTAGCTGACAATTTGACCTGGAAGCGAAGTTTTAATTACAGAATTGTACTTGTTTCTGGTGTAATTGCATTTTAAGATCATCAGTTGAGAGAGAAACTAAACCAATTATGCCGAGAAAGAGTCAGGATATGCAAGGGATAAACACAAACACTTGCACTTAGTCTTACATATATTTCTGTTTTATAGTCCTTCGCCTGTTATCTTTTCTGTGGATTGCGGCCATGCAGGAGCACCGTGCCTTCATGAGATGTTTGTGGCGAACAGATCGTCCATTGTACCTATTTTCTTTTTGGCGTTTCTCAATCTGGTACTTATTATATCAGTCTCTTTGCCAGAACCGCATGATTACGGGGACGTAAATAAACCAACACCGATTGTCTAGTTGTCGTGGGAGACAAGCACAACACAAACTCACACACACTCACACTCACACAAACCAGATGTGTATATATATATATATAAATTATATGTGTGGTTGTTCGGCAAGAAATTGTCCAAATCTCATACTTCGTCCAACGATGGATGGATGGATGGATGTACATGCATATACACACACGCACAGACACACATATATTAATATATATATATATATATACATTTGTCAGGGCGAATCTGTATGTATATATGTGTATGTGTGCGTTTACATAAATATATATATATATATATATATATATATATATATATATATATATATATATATATATATATATATATAATCCAATTTATCTATGTTGGCTGATGTCTGCTAATCGGAGGGACTTCAAAAGGGTAGAGAAGTAATAAATATCTCTGGATTTACTTTGTAATTCAAGAAACACCTTGGGAAATGATCAGCATTTTATTACGAGCGAAATATTCAATCCACCAAGACATTCAACATTCACTACGGCCATATTGGATTTATATAGGTATCTATCTACCTGTCTCTCTATCCATCTATCTATTTATCTATCTATCTATCCATCCGTCCATCCATCCATCCATCTATATATATATATATATATATATATATATATATATAGAGAGAGAGAGAGAGAGAGAGAGAGAGAGAGAGAGAGAGAATATATATATATAAATGGATAGATACATACATAGATAACTATTTCCTTATCTATATATTTTTCTATCTATAAAACATATATGTGTGTGTGTGTTATGATTGAATGCACCTATGTATGTA
>NC_142951.1:5009029-5011529 GCF_046866305.1 Octopus bimaculoides
TTATTATTATTATTATTATTATTATTATTATTATTATTACGGCGCCATGCTGGCAGAATCGGTAGCGCGCTGGACGAAATGATTTGCTGTATTTCGCCCGTCGCAAAGTGCTCTTTTTGAAAGAAAGAAATGCAAATACAACAAGACGTCCAAGTAAAGAAAGATTGAACACCTACTAGACTTTGTATAAATACGTACTAGAAGCGAAATTATTCGAATTAATCCAGAAACAAGTAAAAGATAAAAGACGAAAGTCATCCAGTCTTAAAGTACTGATTTCCATTCATTCGACTAAAACTTTTCCGACGCGGTGCTCCAGCATGGCTGCAGTCTAATGACCGAAACAAGTAAGAGATAAAAGATTATATATATATATATATATATATATATATATATATATATATATATATATATATATATATATATATATATATATATATATATATATATATATACATATATATATATATATATATATATATATATATATATATATATATATATAAGACATTTTAGTATGATTTAACCCTTTAGCATTCAGATTATTCTATCAAATGTAATGCTTATTTATTCATATCGTTTTGAATTAATCATGCGTTATGTTGTAGCTTTGAGATTTCGATGGTGTGTTTGTTTAGCTTTAGAATGACATTGTAGGGTAGGTGTAAGAGGCTGAATCTTGCCAGTTTGAACATAAAACAGTTGGAATATTTGAGCCGGATATGGCCGGTTTAAACATTAAAGGGTTAAAGGAGATTTTGTTATTATTTCTAGCGTGTGCTAGACTCGTTTACAGATACCTCAGTTAATGCCATTTCGAGTGAGGTCTTTTACAACTTACTGTTTCTTTTTTTTCTTTTTTTTTTTAAGAAATAATGGAAATACAACAAACCTCGACTTACGTCCGTCTCAACTCACATTCCGAAGCATGAAACTTATTTAAAATCACACCCACCCACCCAACATATCCCCACAAAAACTCATTATACTGAAACAGCAAATCAAATAAACTAGATTTGAAAATAATATATAAACCATTTATTAAAACTAATGAAAGCAAAAATATATATTTTGAAAAGAATTTTTTGTGTTTTGATGTTACTTGATTTTCGGGTTAAGTCGCATGTCTCAGGACCATTACCGACCTAAGTTGAGGTATTAGTGTGTTGGCTATATTCCTTGTAATTTTTGTTATTCTGCCAAGTCTATTAAATGTCAAGAATCTTTAAATGTGTATTGTATCTCTTCACAATTTGTATTCTTTTAACAGTTTGTGTACATTAATTGTAGCGGATGATAAACGGTTCTTTCTGTGACAATCCTTCATTATCGACATAATTATGTCCGTTCTAATGTTAGCGAGACGATTCTTTTGCGGTGATATTGCAATATGTTCAATTGGTTGTCGACGTCGCTGACTAAAGGCGTGGGAAGATACGATATTGCGTGGTTAACAAATTCGTTTAGCAAATTGGCTATGTAGTAGTTACGTGTTCAGTCCTACAGCTCGGCATCTTCCGCAACGTGTGTATAACTATGAGCTCAGAATGCACACACAAACACACACACAGAATACATATATATATATATATATATATATATATATATATATGACACTTATTCGGTAGCCATGATAAAACTCCGAGTTTCGGATGCCGGGGTGGGAACCCACGCGCCAACATCTCTTTAGTTCGGATAACTGAAGAGATGTTGGCATGGGTTCCCACCCCGGCGTCCGAAACTCGGAGTTTTATCATGGCTACCGAATAAGTGTCACATATGTTTACAGATAAATTCCTCTATTTACATAATATCGAGGTCTCGTTCTTTCTTTTGTTGTCTTACCTTTTCTAACAATATATATATATATATATATATATATATATATATATATATATATATATATATATATGATATTTAAAAAATCATTGCTTTATCAACTTTAAGACAGTTGGGAGTAATAATGATGTCTTTAGGAATAAAAATACCTATATTAGCTTTATTTCATTTATATACAAATGCTATATTTAAAACTTTCTTATTTTTATGTAGTGGAAATATTATTCATTGTTATTGTGGTGCACAAGACATTCGTGATATTAAGGGGGTAAGATATGATTTACCATCTTTTAGTTTCCAGGCAGTCTTCTTTTAGTTTCCATTTACCAAACCCACTCACAATGCTTTGGTCGGCCCAAAACTATAGTAGAAGTCACTTGCCCAAGATGCCATGCAGTGGGACTGAACCCGGAACCATGCAATCGGGAAGCAAGGGTCTTACCACACAGCCACGCCAGATATACATACATAATATATAGATAGATAGATAGATAGATAGATAGATAGATAGATAGATAGATAGATAGATAGATAAGTATATATGTCTGTGTGTGCGCCTGTGTGTATGTATGTATGTATGTATGTATACAGTGGGTGTATATAGAGATATTTAAGTAGTTATACATTATTACTTTCCAATAATCTTCTACATGTCATTAGA
>NC_142951.1:5019029-5024029 GCF_046866305.1 Octopus bimaculoides
CACAGACACGTGTACCCTTAACGTAGTTCTCGGGGATATTCAGCGTGACACAGTGTGACAAGGCTGGCCCTTTGAATTACAGGCACAACAGAAACAGGAAGAAAGCGTGAGAGAAAGTTGTGGCAAATGAGTACAGCAGGATTCGCCAGTATCTCCTGCTGAAGCCTCGTGGAGCTTTAGGTGTTTTCGCTCAATAAACACTCACAATGACCAGCCTACGAATCGAAACCGCGATCCCACGACCGCGAGTCCACTACCCTATTCACTGGGCCATTGCACCTCCACAATGTGTATATATATACCTATATACATTATGCAAACGCTCACAATAAATTAATATCATATATAAATGAAAAAAATTTACATCTCAGTCACACACCACCATCTCGGAATTATTCCATAAAACCTATGTTGATTTTTATATTACAGAAAATTATAAGCGTACCAAAACCGTTCTCAGCGATCAGTTATCATATGTGTGTGTGTGTGTGAGTATGATTGTGTGAGGGGGTGAACGCATATACATATATGTAGTGATGCTTATATGTACTTATATACGTATAGGTAGATACTTATATACGTAGAGAAATTGACAGAGAGTTGTGTATATGTATCTATATATATTCGCTTTTTCGCTTTTTTCCGTCTGTATAATTTTCTTAAAAGGTTTGTCTTTTTATCACATTTACTTTTCCTTACCACCTTGCAAACCCTTCCCGCCATATGTATGTGTGTGTGTGTGTGTGTGTGTGTGTGTGTGTGTGTGTGTGTGTGTGTGTGTGTGTGTCTGTGTGTGTGTGTGTATGTATGTATGTATATATATATATATATGTATATATATATATATATATATATATATATATATATATATATATTTATTTATAAATATATATATTTATGTATGTATATTTATATACATCTATATACGAATATACATACATATATATATGTATATATATATATGTGTGTGTATATATATGTATATATATATATTTACGTCTGTAAGAACGTATATATCTGTATGTATTATAGATATATATGTATATATATATATATATATATATATATATATATATATATATATATATATATATATATATATATATATATATGTTTGTTTGTATGTATTTATGTATGCATATACATATATACTATAAATGTGATTATATGCACACATATGTGCGTAGAACTAATAAATTTAAAACATCGAAAAAAAAAACAAAAAAAAGAAACCACCATCCCCAAAACTTCTTCTGTAGTACAATAGCAGAATGTTTAGAGAATCTTTACACTATGAACAATCTCACTAATTTCCAGAATGGTTCTACTCCAACTCTACCAGGTCTACGAAAATGGCAATTCCTCTTATCTCAAATTATTACAATAATATTGTCTAAGTATTTTGCGATAATACTCACTTTTGGCATTAATTTTATATAGCTTGCAAGGCTGCGTGTTGGCAGAATCGTTAGCACGCCGGATGATTTGCTTAAGCGCTATTTCGACCGTCTTTATGTTCTGAGTTCAAATTTCGCTGAGGTCAACATGTCTTTTCGGGGTCGATAAATTAAGAACCAGTTGCGTACAAGGATCGATCGAATCGACTGCCCCCTCCCCTAAAATCTCGAGCCTTGTGCCTAGAGTGGTAAGGATTATTTTTATTAAAAATATATATATATATATAGTAAGTAGCTTGCTTTCCAACCACATGGTTCCGGGTTCAGTTCCACTGCGTGGTACCTTGGGCAAGTGTTTTTTTACTATAGCCGACCAAAGCTGTGAGTAGATTTGGTAGACGGAACCTGAAAGAATCCCGATGTATATGGATGTATGCTTGTGTGTCTGTTTGTGCGAATTCTGCCCACGACTCCTTCACAACCGACCTGGACGCCTAAGTCACATTCAGCACAAACATCAGCCGAGGAGACTGGATGGAAACTGACGAACCCAATGCTCGGATACGAACTGATGCCGAAGTCATATATATATGTGTGTGTGCGAAGCTTCCTTGAAGTTTCTTTCTATTAAATTCACTCACAAGGCTTTAGTCGGCTCGAGGCTAAAGTAAGGGTCTCTTGAACGTCGTGCTACGCAGTGTAATTGAACACTAAACCTTGTAGTTAGAAAGCAAACATTTGGCCAGACGACCACGCCCGCGCTCATAAATCTCCTCTTGAGATACCGGGGAATTCCTTATCTCTCACGTGTCTTTCCAGCATTTGGTTCTACTTTCATTTTCACTCTATATTCTCTCCTCATGTGCCATGCACATCACATCATTTACTTCTCTGCTTCTCTCCCTTTTCTTTTCTCTCCTCTAATCCACCTCTTCCTGTCACTCCGCACGTCTCCTACCTTTTTCTCTTTCACTCTCTCTCTCTCTCCCTCTCACTTTTCTTCTTTCAATCTTTCTCTCACACTCTCTATGATAAATTCATAAAGACGTGTGGGTGTTTAAGCGTATATATATATATATATATATATATATATATATATATATATATATATATATATATATATATATATATATATATGCATATATATGTATATATACATATATATATATATATATGCATATATATATATATATATATATATATATATATATATATATATATATATATATATATATATACACACACACACACACACACACATATATATATATATATATATATATATATATATATATATATATATATATATATATATATATATATATATATATATATGTATATATTTATATATATATATATATATATATATATATATATATATATATGTATATATATGATGTAATATAAGCCGGCAGCACCAACGCACACTCAGAGCCCCTCCACACACACACTCACACACACACACACACACACACACACACAAGCACACAAACGCTCTCACACACACACGCACCACATTCCCCCACCACACACCACACTTTTACCTCTCTTAATCTTTAATCACATCACCCCATTAGTAAAATTGCTGTTTACCGTGAAACGAAAGGAAAATTCCGCAAGAAATGTTTACATTGCTCCTGGCAACGTAGCTTTTTGCTGGCAGAGTTAGTTCTGTACCAAGGCCTGTGCGATATGGTTATTTGCTGCTGCTGCTTCTGCTGCTGCTGCCGCTGCTGCTGCTGCTACCGTTGTTTTTGTTGTTGTTGCGGTCGTTATTGTTGTTTCTGCTGCTGTTAAAATCGTTGTTTTCGTTGTTGTGAAGTTATTGTTGTTGTTGTTGTTATTATTGTTGGTGGTGGTGGTGGTGGTGGTTGTGGTGAAGATGGTGTTTGTTGTAAGTGCATTTTATTATTAGTGTTGCCAACATCGAAGTTTCTAGTAACGCTGAAGGCAGCTGTTTACTTCTGTGTTTATTTTCTTCTCTTTGTATATGTGTATGTATGTGTGTGTGTGTGTGTGTGGGTGTGTGTGTGCGTGTGTGTATGTGAGCGTATGTCAGTGTATGTGAGTCATGTGTGTGTGTGTGTATGTGTGTGTGCGTATCTATATTTGAACGTTTGTGTTGTGTTCTTAAAAATATATTTGTCTAACTTCCTTGTCAGCTCTACTTTATCATCGACGTCTCTTCATCTGCAACCATATCGTTAGTGTGGTCCAGTGATTCGGAATTCTGGCTTTCAAGCAAGCAGTCTGGGTTCGATTCCAAGCAAGGGACCATCTTACTTTATTTTCGCAGGCATGACGGAGTGGTCCGGAAGCTCGTTTCACAGCTGTGAGGTTTCGGGTTGTCCTATTGTACGGACAATGTCTGTGGACAATGTCTTCTACTATACTACAGCACAATATCTTCTACTATACTACAGCACTCCGTCGGTTACGACGACGAGGCTTCCATTTGATCCAATTAACGGAACAGCCTGCTCGTGAAATTAACATTCCACAGACACGTGTGCCCTTAACGTAGTTCTCGGAGAGATTCAGCATGACACAGAGTGTAACAAGGCTGGCCCTTTGAAATACAAGAACAACAGAAGCAGGAAGAAATAGTGAGAGAGAGTTGTGGGGAAAGAGTACAGCAGGGTTCGTCACAACCCCCTGCCTGAGCCTCGTGGAGCTTTAAGTGTTTTCGTTCAATAAACACTCACAACGCCCGGTCTGGGAATCGAAACTGCGATGCTACGACCGCCAGTCTGCTGCCCTATCCACTGGGTCATTGCACTTCCACTCTTCTACTATAGCTTCGGCATGATCAATGCTGTGAGTGAAATTTGTAGCTGGAAACTGCATGGAAGCTCGTAATGTGTGTATGTTTGTATAGATAGATGGATAGATTGACAGACAGACAGACAGACAGGCAAACAGACAGATAGATAGATAGATAGATAGATAGATAGATAGATAGATACTTTTGCCGAACCTCTAAGTTACGGGACGTAAACACATCAGCATCGGTTGTCAAGAGATAGCGAGAGGAAACACACAGATACACACAAATATGTATATATATATATGTGTGTGTGTGTGTGTGTGTGTGTGATGGGCTTCTTACAGTTTCCGTCTACCAAATCCACTCACAAGGCTTTGGTCGGCGCGAGGCTATGTTAGAAAACACTTGTCCAAAGTTCCACGCAGTGGAACTGAACCCGGAACCATGTGGTTGAGGAGCAAACTTCTTATCACACAGCCACACCTGCGTCTTCTTCCCACGCCTTCTATAGTAGAAGACACTTCTCCAAGGTGCCACGCATTGGGACTGAATCCAGAACCACGTGATTGGAAAGATAGCTTCTTACCACCCAGCCACCCCTGCACAGTTTTTTGTTTTTTTGTTGTTTTTTTTGTCGTTTTGTTTGTTTTTCTTCTCGTAATGAAAACCTCGTGAAAATTCGAATAATAAAAAAAAATATCTCCTACAAAAGCTATTAACGAAAAGAATGGAGATTATTACAACTTTTGAAGAAATGCCAAACCACGCCGATCGAAATTACGAACAAAAAATTGATCTTTGAAGACTACACGTTTCAAGCTATCCGTTTACCTCTT
>NC_142951.1:5039029-5059029 GCF_046866305.1 Octopus bimaculoides
ATGTGTATTTATTTTGAACAGCCATATAGTCTCGCGCAAGCTCGTGTATTTTCATTCAAAATGGAGACGAATATCAACATTTTTAAGTGTGCATATGAATAATTGTGGCGATCTTCCCCGCATGAAACCATTAGTTGCCTTTTTAATCCCAAAATAAAACTCTTTACCTACAACTGCGGCGGTGAGTACTTGATCTCGCTTATCGATGCTAGTGTATACATATATGCATACATACATACGTACGTACAAGAAATCTGCATTCCCTCTAACCAGATTACAAGTTCAGGTTTATATCTGTAATTATTGGAGCACTGGGATTTGTAACACACTGCTTAAATACCAACCTTGAGAAATTAGGCTTCTGAAAACCAGAGAGGAGAAATCTAATTCGAAGACTACAGATCCAATCCATCACGGGAACTGTAAAATTTTGTAAAACTTTCCTAAAGTTTATCATTCAAATATATATGAGCATGTCTAGATATGCAACTATATGCATGAGAATATATACATAAAGCAAAGCATATATATATCCATACCCTGCTGCTGATGTTAAACTTCCAATGGCGGCCTTGGATTTAGGTTAGAAACCGGCTTTTGTCTATTGGCAAGAAATCTTGAAATAAAACTGAACAGCATACATACATACAGACACACACAGACGCTCGGAGATATATGTATATACATATGCATACATATCTATCTATATGTGGGTGAGTGTATGTATAAACATATATATATATATATATATATATATTATATATATATATATATATATATATATATATATATATATATATATATATATATATATATATATATATATATATATATATACGAGGGTTGCTGAGAATTTCCTGGTTTTGAATGAAAGAAAACACAGGAGAATCAGTCAATTGCGATTTTATTCAACACATTTACCCCTATCACATTCACACACTTATTGCAGCGGTCCTTCAGGTTTTCGAAGCCCTGTAAAAGAACTCAGAAGTTTGGGCTTCCGATCAGGCCTTTCACTACACTTTTAAAGCTAGGAACCTTTGAACACGCCATCGTATATACATACATACATGCATATATTTCTACATGTATTTCTATATAGACATAAACTCATACATAGATATATGCATACATATACTTGCATTTATATGAGAATGTGGTTGTTATAAATATTGTGTTGGTGCATAATTATTGCGGCTTTTTTCGACAAATTTTATTCAACAAAAGCAATAACATGTAACAAAACGTCTTCAAATGATTATCCCGGAGCATATTCACCATCTACTTCAATTACTGCTTCCCATTTGCTTGGCAGACGGTCAGACCGTCATTTAAAGATGGTTTTCTTAAAATTTGTTGAAAAGAAAGCCGCAATAATTATGCACCAACCGAATATATAAAATATATGATTCGATTATTTGTATGGAGTTTATCGTTTGTTTTTTAGCATTCTACATGAGACCAATGGTAAATGGCATTCATTAAGGTACGAGTGTGTGTGCGTGTGAATACGCGTTTGTGAATGCGTGCGTGTATGTGTTGTGTATGTGTGTGTACGTTGCGTTTGTGTTTGTTACTCATTTATGTTCTGTTGCTTAATTTAGTTAAATTATTATTTTATTTTTGTGAGTAATCCTAAATAATAAATGCCCCCTGATATTTACGACAGTGTAATATCTTCGCTCCGTTATTCATTATTCATCTTTCTATTTCGTTGTTTGTTTGCAGTCAGACCTCGTAAAACAAAAAAAAAGAAGAAACATAAATAATTAAATAAATAAATGAATGAAACAAAAATGTCGGGAATTTTTTTATATTTTTATTTTATTGCACTATTGAAAATTTAATTAATATAATTTAAATTATCATTATGCTTGTATAATCATAAGAAACAAATCATTGAATTAGCAGTTAGCCATTAGTGGTGGTCACATATCGGCGCGTCTCAAATGAGATAAAAGTCTCCACACCTTCCCACCAATACTGCCCACCCAGTGAAGTCATAATGTGGCGGAGAATAAAGTAATATATCAGTCTAATATTATTTTATACTTGTCCATGTTTACGTTACTGGATTATGACCAGACTGGAGCACGCCCTTGAACGTATCAGTCAGAAACAGTGACCCTGGGACATCTATCTATCTATCTGTATTGGTGTCAAATTTTGGGACAAGGCCATCAGTTTCGAGTTACGGGGCAAATTGATTATATCAGTCCCAGGGTTGAAGTGGTACTTAGTTCATGATTTTGTCGGACTCTTTCTGTCGAAGCGCTAAGTCGGTTGGACGTAAACAAACCAGAAAGGAGCATGAGGAAATAAACAGAGAGAGAATAAAAAGAAAAAAATAACTTTTGGTGCTAGCGGTCAATCATGATGTGTGTATATATATATATAGGACGTAAATCATTTTATCCACATAGAAATTAAGACACACACATATACATACACAAGCACACATTCACGTATGTATATATATATATGTGTGTGTGTGTGTGTGTGTGTGTGTGTGTGTGTAGGACGTATATCATTTTATCCACATAGAAATTAAGACACACATACAAGCACACACACATACAAGCACACACACGTACAAACACACACACATACAAGCACACACTCACGTACAAGCATAATTGCAAACACACACACACACACAGATATACCAGACAAATATACACATTATATATTCATAAATAATTACGGATTTTATAGTTTTATACCGCTTGCCTTAAATTTCCTTCAATGGCTTTTAAAAGAACGGCGAAGAAGGCGACGGCGGGGAAGTGGTACTTATATATTGGGTTTGAATAATTGTAATCCCCTAATTGTGTGGAAATATTGCTTGGAATGAATGGATGTTCGAAGGTTCAAATGTCATACCGGTTAACAGTTAATCAATGAGTCCGCTAGTAAGGCAATTAGTTGATTGAGTTTGCACAATTAACGCCACCCGCTCCCCATCTGGAATAGCTTCATCTTCGCATCACCTAATACACATTGGCATTCTGTCATATTAAAATTGACATAGTCATGCGCATATATAAATATATATATGTATATCTATATATATGTGTATGTATATATATATATATATATATATATATATATATATATATATATATATATATATATATATATATATATATATATATATATATATACATATATGTACATACATATAGACATATATATAGTCATACAAGCAAATACTTATAACACATACTTATGTATACATATATATATATATATCTACATACATGCATACATATATATGTGTGTGTGTGTGTGTGTGTGTGTGTGTGTGTGTGTGTGTGTGTGTGTATGTATGCACACACGCCCACACATGAATTTATACACACAAATTCCCATAACATGGAGACCATGAGTCAACGGTAAACGCCTATACCCTAAGTAATCCGAATGACTGTACGCGGATGCGTATTATTAAGTGTGTATATACAAAAGTGTATTATACACACAACTGTTGAATTATTGCAAATATATGTAAATTTGTGACCATTTTACTTAAAGAATCACATGTTTGGCATGCATCAGTTATTTCTATCTATACCTGTGCATATATACATAGCACTATACGTATATACGTACAGACATGTATATATACATATATGTATATATACATACATACGTACATACATGCATGCATGAATACAGGCAAATGTAATTGTATATACGGTGAGGAGGGGAGATTTGAAGGTTTCAATAACCAGTTGTTTCACGTGAGGTAACTATCCTTCGAATTCATATAAGTATGTAAAGCTTTACTTCAGGAGCTGTACTGAGTGTTCTTGTTCATAGTAGTAACATTACGAAGAGCACTTTTAATTAGTCATTCTCACATATATGTGTGTGTGTGTGTGTGTGTGTGTGTGTGTGTGTGTGTGTGATATATATATATACATATATATATATATATATATATATATATATATATTCTGAACTTTAATTTGTATATATATGTGTGCGTGTTTGCAGATGTATATGAGCACATATCAAACGATATGTAAGCATATATAGGTATGTTTTTATGTATATATGTATATGTATATTTGTTTATATAAATATATATATATGTATAAATATGTGTGTATGCATGTATATATATATGTATATATTTATATATCTAGATATATATATATATATATATATATATATATATATATATATATATATATATACATACATCTATAAGTGTACGTATATGCACATAAACAGGTATTTCTACGTTTGTATATTTATATATACATATACAATTATATGCAGATAATACAAATGCATATACACGCATGTATTCATGCATGCGTACACACATACTTACATACATACATACATATACACACAAACATACATATACTTACCTACCTACATACAACATACACACATACATACATACATACATATCTTCATACATACATACACACAAATACATACATACATACATACATACATACATACATACATAACATAACATAACATAACAAGCCGCGGCACATACATATATGCACCCATTTAGCATGGTTCGTAAAATTCCCAGTCTCTCAGCTAGAGCCATAATGTCGAAGCTGGAGAATTAATGACAATTTAACAAACCCTCTATTTGGAAATATATCAATCGGTGTACAACAATAGACAGTTTTGCTTCCAGAACAAAGTTTGCTTATCTGAACTAAATTACTTTTTAACCTCGACCGCACGAATCTATAAGTCAAATTTGGGTTTCGGCCATTCCTTCATTTTTCTTGTTGCGATCAATATAGAATGCAATATCTAGTAGAAGTGATCGTGCTGGTTGTAGTAGTGGTGGTGGTGAGGTGGGGGTTGTTGGTGGGGGTGGAGAGGGGACACTGTTGTAGTTTTTGAAAGCTTCGAATTCTTGTTGTCAAGAAACGTGGACGAAACTATGTTGGCTCCTAATACTGGCAGGTCACGGGACCTCTTAGCATTTCTATGATTGGCTCGTTGCTGTCGACGTTTATTTTTCTATAGGCTTGTTGTCATTATTGTTGTTTCCTTTATTTCTGTTATTGTCATTGTTGTTGTTATAATTATTAGTATTATTATTTTGTTTAACTCAGTGGTTAACCCGAGTCGAACAGACCTTATTTGTAAATCAACGTCATGCCACCTTGAGAACCCTACCAATTTGTTTTTGAGACGATGTAGAGTGGGAAAAGTTGCGACGGAGTTTAACGAAAGGATGTAGCGAATCTCTATCCATTTGGTGGAATTCGTCTCTTCAGTTCTGACGACTTACGTTCGAATTACGGATTCCTTAACACTGCTTTTGTAAACCAGCTATAACGTGGATTTCTGAATGAACTTTATAAAAATTTTATATCTATATTATGCATTAAGTGCTACCTGGAAAAGATCTACTCCATTGCATGATGAATATATACATATAACAACTGCTAGAGACGGAAAATCGAATACATGGGGGACTTTGTTGTTCACAACGATCGTTTCGGCATATCGTGCATCGATCCCTCACGGTTCTTCACTGACAGATGCACCACAAATAGTACCTATAACGTTGTAACAGAATTTGTCCCTCGCTAATCCTGCCCGAAAAGTTTAAATCTACGGTCACTAACAACATGCTGCATTAAATTCGAGCGAAACGGTTCATTTAATGAGATACCCCTAATTACATCACCTGACGTGACGACCCTACAAAATGCATAGTTTCCCACCTGCGACGGAGCGATGCAAGACGGTTCGAAACGATCGTTGTGAGCAATAAAGTTTCTGGTATATTCCATTTTACGCCTCAATCATTTGTTAATTTACTCAGCGTACACCGAAGAATTCCTGGGGTGGATTCAGCGACAATCGTGTAAAAACGTTGGATGAAGTCAAATAGGCATAGGCTGTGAAAGTATTTTATAGGCGTACTACACATCACACACGCACATATATATAATATATAAGTGTGTATAGATATACGTGTATGATGTTTATATATATAAATATATATATATATATATATATATATATATATATATATATATATATATATATATATATATATATATATATATATATATATATATATACATACATACATACATGTATATATATATACATGTATAAGTGTATGTGTATGCCTGCGTATATATGTGTGTGTTATGTATTTGCATAGAATTCTTAATATATTTCTAAGAATTAAATGAATGTATACATATATTTTTTGTGTATGTATATATATATATATATATATGTGTGTGTGTGTGTGTGTGTGTGTGTGTGTGTGTGTGTGTGTGTGTGTGTGTGTATAAATATATATATATTCACACACACATATATGTATGTATGTAAGTATGTATGTATGAACATTGTTTAACCTCTTTGCTCCACTCTTTTTTCTTTCCATAACCACACTTCACCATTCCCACACGTTCACTGAACACTTTTTGTGACACGTTTTGTAAGCATGACTAGTCCCTAGTGGTAAATAAATGAAACAATTATTCATCATCACCATCATCATCACCACTATTATTACCATTATTATTATCATCATCATCATCATCATCATCATCATCATCATCATCATCATCATCATCATCGTTATCGTTGTTGTTCTTGTTCTTTCTGTTGATTTTATAGTTATTAACAATTTTGTCACAATTATTTTTTTCTTATTATCATTCTGATTGTTATTATCATAATCATCATCGTAATCATCATCATCAACTTTATCATTACCATCATCATTATTATTATTATTATTATTATTATTATTATTATTATTATTATTATTATTATTATGCAGATACATCGACGTTAATTTGTATTTATGCATTTCACTGTTTATTTATTATTTGTTTACATAGGCTGGTTTATCTTCTTTTTTTTCTATTTTTTTTTATTTTCTTTTAAGATTTTTCACTACGTTTTCTCCTTTTATGTGTTTTATTAACGTTTCTCGATGTTTTCCATTTAAAAAAAAAAAAGGAGAAGAAGACTATCGCACATCGTAAATTTACCATTACTAATATCAGCGTCGTAATTCATTCTTTGTTTTGCTTTGTTGTTGCCATTGTTGTTGTTGTTATTGTCCTCCTCCTCCTCCTCCTTCTCCTCCTTCTTCTTCTTCTTCCTACTGTTGTTATCATTAGTTGGGTTCTATTCATTTATTTTTCTTTCTGAACTTCATTCTTTATTATTGTGTATCATCATCATCGCCATCATCATCATCATCATCATCATCATCATCATCATCATCATCATCATTATAATCAGCATCAGCATCATCAAGAACATCATCATCATCATCATCAGCAGCAGCAGCAGCAACAGCAGCATGGCTTTCAAATTCTTCTGCTTGTTTTTGCATCTCTTGTTATTCTTTTGTTCCTATTATTCCCATTTAGCTGCTGATGGAATCCCAACACAATAAAAATCATCATCATCATCATCATCATCATCATTACTATCATTATCATTATTATTATTATTATTATTATTATTATTAATAATAATAATAATAATAATAATAATAATAATAATAATAATAACAATGATGATGATGATGATGATGATGTAATCCACTAGTTCCCTTCTCCAAAATTTCATGGTCTTGTGCCTTTAGTAGAAAGAATTATTATTATTGTTATTTACTTTTAATCTGCCCGTTTGTCACAGTCACTTGCCGAGACACACCTAGCGTCCTGGGGCGAGTGAAGGATAAGAGATGCTGCAGTATGACTGAAACCTTGGGGAGGGGAAGTAGCGAAATATTTTCATGTAATACAATACAGACATTTAAATGGATAGAGTGTTTCTAAGGATGTAGGCAGTACTTGTCAGTACAATCTTTTGCATTTCTCTGAGACATGGTTCTCCTGGTATCTTATCAAGGGCGCCTACAATAACAGTAGATGGTGAATATGCTCCGGAATAATCATTTAAAGATGTTTTTGTTACATGTTGTTATTGTTTTGATGAATAAAATTTGTTGAAAAAAAGCTGCAATATTTATGCACCAACCCAATATAAGTGATAATATTCAATTATATCTTTTCTTATATAATATATCATTAAGTTTAAGGCGGCGAGCTGGTAGAAACTTTAGCTCACAGGGTGAAATGTTTAGCGAGTGTTTCGTCTGTCCTTACGTTCTGAGTTCAAATTTTGCCGAGGTCGACTTTACTTTTCATCTTTTCGAGGTGGATAAATTAAGTAGCAGTTATGTACTGGGTCGATCTAATCGACTGGCCGCCTCTCCAAAAATTTCAGGTCTTGTGCCTAGAATAGAAAAGAATATATTATTAACTTTCCACACTCCCAGCACATTATCTGCTCTTTGATCATTTCCCCTTTTATATCCATATTAAAAACAGCCCATTCTATTTCTGCTACAAGAACAGCTCTTCAATATACGATAACTCATTTATTTACAGCGTTTTTTAAGGATATCATTAAATTTTATTTACAGTAAAATATAACTGTTCTTTCGCTATTTCTTCTAATGGAGGTAATTTTACTCACGGATTCTTCCTTGTTCTTTCTTCCATTTATATTCCCCAACCGATATCACATATCCTTCTAACGTTTATAATTCCTCTTAATTACCATTATTATTGTTTTCGGTTTCCTCTTTTTCTCGCTATGTCTCCTTTGTTAATTCTGTCATTCTTTCTCCGTTATTATTAAGCCATTCAATATCTGTATTTTCTCCAAAAATATTATTGTTATCATTTTTCATGTTGTTGTTGTTGTTGTGGTTGTTGTTCCGCCGAGGTCGACCTCGCCTTTCAACCTCACGGAGGTCCACAAAATAATTACTAGCTGAGCAATGGGGGGCTCGATGTAATCGACTTACCCCTCCCGTGAAAATGTTGGCTTTGTGCCAAAATTTAAAATTATCATTATTATTATTATTTTCATTTTTTTTTTCATATCGGTTAGATGACAAATACCTGCCAAACGACATCGAATAGAAGAGAGTAGATGTCGTACAGTAATGTTTTTTTAAACATAGCTCCAAGTTCCGCCTCGACTTTATTCATGGCTACAAAAAACAAAAATACATTACTTATATTATTTACATTTGACGGATATTTGTCCTCATCTTGTTTGTTGTTAACACAACGTTTGGGCTTCATTCGACTAAAAATTCTACAACCACTGCCCCAGCATGGCCGCAGTCTAATGACTGAAACCAGTAAGATACAATGGATAAAAGATGTACGCACAACACTAATGACTGTCGCCATTTCAACATGGCTGTTCCGTAACGACCGATGTCATTACCATTTATAACCTCAAGAGGACGCCTCCTCCAGCTGATTATCGAGGCAGTCTGGTAGAAGGGTTTAAAATGGTAGTAACGTCGGTCCGTACGGAACAGCCATGTTGAAGTAGCGGCAGACATTACTTCCTGGTATAGTTACTATTTTAATCTCTTATAGAGATTTTCTAACTAGCTATTTTGCTCCTTGAGATATGTACAGGGCGCGGTGAATATATTGTTGTCTAAATTACGCAAAAATGAAAATAACACTGACATTTCATTTTAACAGACATATTTACCAAAATTACATACAAATATTTTGAAATACTAAAGAGTAAATTTATTCAATAAAATCGCCATTGGCTTCAACCACAGCCTCCAGACGACTTCGGAATCTCCTGCAACTCTCCTGGACGGTCTCCTGGTTCAAGTTGGTGAATGATGGTATAATCCTTGCCTTCAGTTCATCTTTGGTGTTACAAGGAGTTTTGTTGGTCTCTCACTCAACTGCGCCCTATACATAATAATCAAGGGGGTTGCAGTCTGGAAAGTTATGTGGCCAGACTCTAGGGGCGATGTGATCACAGAAATTGTCTGGCAGCCATGACTGGGTTCTCCTGCTTGTGTAGCATGGTGCAGAGTCCTGTTGCCAAACATAGGGTCTTCCAGCAACCACCCTCTTGAACCAGGACAGCACTGTCTCCTCCAGGAACTTGATATAGGCCTCCATGTTGAGTGTGAGGCCGTTGGAAAAATGAATGGAGGCATAACGTCGCAATCAAACTGATGTTGACTGCATGTTTGATTTTTATCACTCTCGGTACATGTCCTCAGATTGTCATCCAAACACTCTGAAATGTTCGTATTGGAGTTTCGGTGCGAATGCCAAACAGTACAGCATCTCGTTTCCAAATTTCTGTTAGAGTGAAATGCGTCATGGCGCTGTTCTTCTCACAGACGGTTCCCAGCCGACCATACCATAATGTGTAATCGACAAAATCAAAAACAACCAATGCGCATACACGTAATTAAAAATATAAAATGGCAACAATTCACCCATCGCACCCTGTATATATACTCATCAAAGACAATTCAAAAAGAGAAAATCTAGCAAAAATAAGAGAATTAGGAAAATGAATACAATAGTAAAATTATGGAATACCAAAACTGAATATATATAAAGAAATATATAATGAATAATGATAAAGTAATTACAATAGACGGAGGAATATTTTCATAATGGAAACGTAATATTTTATAGATATACGGATTTATAAAGATATACGAATTTATAAATAAAATGCTACATTGATTATATTATGCAGATATGAAGATATACAAAGATAATAAACCGGTCCTGGAAACTAAGCATCATGAATAAAATAATATATGGCTGAATATAACATCATAGTGTATATACATACATACATACATACATACATACATCCAACCCATCCATATATATATACATCGAATGTATATGTGTGCAAGAATATGTCGACATATGTGTACACATTTTATATATAGATATATATTATATATACATATATTCACATAGTTTATAGATAAATACATGTATATATATGTATATGCATATCTACCAATATATATATATATATATATATATATATATATATATATATATATATATATATATATATATATATATATATATATATATATATATATATATATATATAATTTAAAACGAAGTGTGGAGATTTATTCGCATGCAAAACTTTTTATTAAAAAACTTTTCTACTGCATATTTAACAATGACCAGCATATGTTTCTACATCAGCAACTACACATTGCTTTGTATATAAAGCATTTTTTTTTTACATTAATTCACAAATTAATCTGATGCATGAAGTGTTCCTCCTTCGATGTTATTTGCGGAAAGATTATGTTTATTGTTAATACATAACTTTAAGTGTAGTTGAGGTGGGGCGAATACCAACATCATAGTTTCTGTAATTGCTATATCTTATTTCTTTTATTACTTTCAATCTTTAGACTACGGCTATGCTAGGAATCGCCTTGTAAATTCTTAGTCCTGCAAATTAAAATTACTGTAAGTTCTTAATTCACCATTAATTCTACCGATGTCTATTTGCTGAACCACGACGATATACAGCATGTTTATATAGGTCATATGTTTGTCTTCTAAGATACAAAGTTGTTGGTATCACACTATTGAAATTGCGTCCAGAAGTTGAGTAGAGATAAATTTAGCTCAAATCGGTTATAATCGACACTGCTTTTTGCGAAATTAGAAGTGGTAACTATCTAAGTTTATATATATATTTTTTTTTTTGCTTTTTGTTAAAACTCTTGCAGTATTTGAATAAAAGAATAGAGGGACATATGAAGAGCCCCAAGAAAATGTTGGTAATAAATGCAGATACAGAGACGTTTAGAATAATATTGGATGCTTTTTTCCGTTTGCTTCTGTAATTTCCGAGTTAGTTGTTACAGTATTGTTGTGCAATGTTTCATTATACTATTTTGCCGTGGAATCGTCTGCTTACTAAAACATTATTATAAGCTGAGAAATCTTTGGAAACTGCTTCTCTCTCTCTCTGTTATATATATATATATATATATTTAAATGTATGCATGTATATATATATATATATATATATATATATATATATATATATATATATATATATATATATATATATATATACATGTACATATACACGTTTGTGCTTGTGGATGTGTGTGTCTGGATGTATGCATGTACGAATATAAGCTAGTAAGGAGGTTGATTATTTAGTAGATATTCATATCATTATACAGATATATGCGTGTATGTATTGATAGACTAGATAGATAAATAGAGAGGGAGATAGATAGATAGATAGATAGATAGATAGATAGATAGATACATACATACATACATACATACATATATACATACATACATACGTAGATAGATAGATAAATAGATATTCACAAATATGTGTATGAACACACACATATATATATGTATTCACATATATATTTACTTATATTTGTGTGTATATGTATGTATATATACAGCCATACGTATGTATATATATATATATATATATATATATATATATATATATATATATATATATATATATATATATATATGTACAAACATGCAAACATACATACATACATACATACATACATACATATATCCGACCCTCTCCAGACATACATGAACTGGCACTTCTGGCTTTGCAAGAAATAAACTAAAATGTCACAGAGGTCGGACAGTCCATGAATCAAGTTTTTGGCCTGAGATTGACCTTTTGTCCAATGATAAAATATTTGATTCCCCAACCAATCACTAGTTTTTCTCCAAGGAATATGCTTATCTTCCACTGTTTTTCTCATTTGTGAATATACCCATCACAACATACCATTTGCATACATAGGATACAAATACACACACACACACGCACACACACACACACACGCATACACACACACACACACACATACACACACACACACATATATGTAGGTATATATGTATTTCTCCCCCTGCTCCAAAACTCTCCCTCTATATATGTATATGTATGTGTGTGTGTGTGTGTGAACAAAATATACAATATGTATTTACAATATATATATATATATATATATACTCATATATATATATGATATATATATACATATATATGTATATATATGTATGTGTGTATATATATATATATATATATATATATATATATATATATATATATATATATATATATATATATATATATATATATATATATATATATATATATATATATATATATATATATATATATTGCATATATTTCTTCATGATAAAATGATAAATGTAAATGCAAGCATACGGTTTCTATAAGTAATATCATATACCGTTGCACACACATCCGAAGGCATACGGCCACTCACAAATGCATATATATATATATATAGACATACATAAATATATACACACATACATATACATATATTCACGCATATACGTATATCGATGTGTGTGTGTGTGTGTGTGTGTGTGCACAAAAGAAAATACATTTTATATGCTACTAATATCTACAAATGTATATATTAATGATAAGAATGTTCATATGTGTACGTACATGTGTAGATTTATATGTATGTACTATGTACGTAGGTATGTATTATGCGAGTATACATGTATATGGCTATATATATATATAAGTGCATGCATCTACATACACACACACAAAGTATTCAGACGCACAGATACGTATATGTATATATATATATATATATATATATATATATATATATATATATATATATATATATATATATATATATATATATATATATATATATATTTATATATATATATATATATATATTTATATATATATATATATATATATATATATATATATATATATATATATACATATATACACATATATATATATATACACATATATACACATACATGCGCACAGACAAATAGTATTAAGAAAATGGAGAAAATATGTCTATTTACTGCTTTCTTCGGAATTTATATGTCTGTGTTTGGCTTTATGTTTTTATGTCTGTCTATCTGTCTGTCTGTCTCTTTATCTATCTCTCTGTCTGTCTATGTGTCTACTTCATGTGTACGTTTGTGATAGCTTCTTCTTCCTTATTTACTGCTTGAACTGCTGATAAGAAATAGCATTCGTTAAATTTAACATCAGCCATTAAATATGTATTCATCACGAGTTCTAGTAACAGCGAGTGAGAACAGAGAGAAAGAGAAAGACAGACAGACAGACAAAGACAGAGACAAACAAACAGGCAGACAGACAGACAGACACAGATTGCTACGAACAGACAGACAGAGAGATAGAGAGATAGAGACATAGGCAGCATTGCACGCGAAAACCTGATACTTGTGAGTTGGTGCTCAATACAAGCTTCTAAAATCAAATAATTTCTTGGGACGGCGTGGTGGCGGAATCGTTAGTATGCCGGGTGAAATACTTCACGGTATTGCCTTCTGAGTTCAAATTCCACCGACGTCGTCTTTGACTTTCATCCTTTCGGGGTCGATAAATTAAGTAGCAGTTGTGTACTAGGGTCGATGTAATCGACTTGCCCGCTCCGTCAAAATTTCAGCACCGAGTGTTTTACGTACACCTAGGGCAGAGTACGGAAAACAATCGGCAAGAAATGCAAGAAAATTTGAAGAAAGAAGAAAAAAAATTATCATTATTATTATTATTATTATTATTATTATTATTGAGCGTGGGAGCCATGCATGCTATTGAAGTGATACTGGGATATATTATACGAAACACAGTATTCCCATCATGACCATCCGTCTGATAAGGGTACACCAGGCACATGCATTACAACCATACGTGCACGACACGTTGATCTCATAAAAAACGCATGAAATTACAGGTGGAGGCCCAGTTAGAATTTTGAGAGGCCCATCCCGTTCAAAAGGACCCTGAATAAAGGGTTGCTTAATGATGTTGAACGAAACACCTACGTTTCCAAGGGTGAATTATTCAAAACACAAAGAATTCCTCTCAACACATGGCTATCATGTTTCTCCACTACTTCTGCACGTGATCAGAGATGCACATATCGTCAACCACCAAGGGACATGCTCAACTTGTTAAGGTCAAACAACTGACAAGCAAACATTTGGTATTGAGCAGAATATTTGCTCTAGCCCATTATTATTATTATCATCATCACCATTATTATTATTATTATTATTATTATTATTTATTATTATTATTATTCGTTATACAGGATGTACGACGATGTTTCTAAACACCTGCAGTTTCTTGTACTACATTACTACTCTTCCATCGTAAAACGCAGCCGCAAAGCTAAACACACAAAAAAACAGTGATGACAGTGATGACGATGATGATGATGGGATGATGATGATGATGATGATGAGGTGGTGCTGGTGTTGGTGGTGATGGAGGTAGTAGTAGCGATTATATGGAGAATTATGCGATTAGTGTACTTATGTTGATGGTACTGAAGATATAGTTGATGGGAATAATAATGACTATGATAATGCTATAGATGCTATATACATATATATATATATATATATATATATATATATATATATATATATATATATATATATATATATATATATATATATATATATATATATGTATATATATATATATATATATATATATAGACAGCAATAAGCAAATATGTACCAAAAACAGAAAACTATAACCGGCATTGAACATGGATGAGGTTTTTAGAAACACCTGCTTGTGTCAACACACACACATACATACATATATATATATATATATATATATATATATATATATATATATATATATATATATATATATATATATATATATATATATGTATATATATATATGTATATATATACATATATATGTATATATATGTACGTATATATCTTTATATATATATATATATACATATATATGTATACATACATATATATACATATATGTACGTATATATATATGCATGTATGTACGTATATATATATGTGTGTGTACGCATATATATATCTTGTATGTATATATATATATATATATATATATATATATATATATATATATATATATATATATATATATATATATATATATATATATATATATATATATATGTATGTATACATATATATATATATATATATGTATATATATATATATATATATATATATATATATATATATATATACATATATATTTCAGTGCGATGGTTTTCTTAAGCAGCGTCGATTTTTACAATTCTGTAAATAATAAGCGGTTGGGGTACGTTGGTGAAAGGGAAGCATACTTGGTCGCGTAAACAAAGAGGTGTGGGTTCGAGTAAATTGCAGCCTTAAGAATATTAGAATATTATTCTACTACTGCCGTCGCTGAAAGATATATATATATATATATATATATATATATATATATATATATATATATATATATATATATATATATATATATATATATATATATATAAAACCACACACACACATATGTGTATAACGAATCTAATTAATTTTTCCAAATGCAAACATTTATATTTGTTCATATTAATTGTCTGGAGATGGAGACATAATTAAATCTTTATTTATCATGCGTCAACGAAATTTGTGATTGTTTCATAACCGCAATTAACATTCTGCCTCATTGATTACGTGCAGGTCTTAGCTTCATCGTCGGCACTGCGTAATACCTTCAGCAAGTGTCATCTACTATGACCACCGGGCCGACCAAAGGTTTGTACGGAAGATTTAGTAGATGGAAATTGTAAGAAGCCTGTATGTGTGTGTGTGTGTGTGTGTATGTGTGTGTGTGTGTGTGTATGTGTGTGTGTGTGTGTGTGTGTGTGTGTGTGTGTGTGTGTGCGTGCAACTATATATGTGTGTGTATATACACGAGGCGCAGATGAAAAGTTGCTGGCTTTGGATTAAAGAAAATACAGGAATATATCTTCTAAATGTGTTAATGCATGAACGTGTATGTATGCACACACACACACACACACATGTATATATTTATATATATATATATATATATATATATATATATATATATATATATATATATATATATATATATATATATATATATATATGAATGTATTAATGTATGTATGCTTTCTTTTACTGGTTTCAGGCGTTAGACTGCGGTCATGCTGGGGCATTTGTTTTTTAAGCCTGGTACTTATTCTATCGTTGACTTTTTGTCGAACATCTAAGTTATGGAGATGTAAACACACCGATTCCAGTGCTGGGGACAAACGCACAAGACACACATACACTTATACACGCACACATACACATATACAAATATATATATATATATATACATACATATATATATATATATATATATATATATATATATATATATATATATATATATATATATATATATATATATATATATATATATATATGCATACATGTAGACATATAAATAATACATATATACAAAAATATATTTACACACATATGAATATATATATATATATATATATATATATATATATATATATATATATATATATATATATATACATACATATATATGTGTATATATATGTGTGTGTGTATATGTATTTATATAAATATACATATATGCATGCATACATATACACATGTATGTACTTATTCGCGTTTGTGTATTTGATTAAATATGTGGTCCTTTTTATCTCCTTATCGACCTGAGTCTTTTTATACTTGTATGTTATGAACGCTCGCGCGTATTAATAGTTACTGTATAGTCATTTATCAAAACTTAAGATTTATAAGTTGGGAGACGTTCATACATAATTGACTCCATTATATCATTTCGAAAGAGAACAACAATTTCCTCTGTCTTTTCCTTTTAGATTTTTTTCCCCCATCTTTCCTTCTTCAATTACTATTTCCTCCTTTATTGAACATCTTATTTCCGTTTTATTTTCTATCACGTGTTTTTGTCCTGTCTGCTGCAATGAAACTTTTTTCATTGCTTCACACAATGAGAGTAAAACAGCTAAACGCTTGAAAATTATTTAGCATTCAAACTGGGAACATATTTTTCAATGGCTGAAGTGTATCAGAGTCGATTAATTTACAATAATATATGAGCAAGGAATACACAACGTCAGGTTTTTTTTTTTCCTATTTACCATGCGTCAAGAGAGCTATTTAGATATTCAGATTAAATCACTATTTGATCGAAACAAAATTAAGATATTTTTCTTTACCTTAGTACATTCATTTCAAATCCCTTTCTTGCGATTCATACTTAATTAACGGCTGTCTTTATGATGTGTGCAAATATCAGGCACGGAATTAGAATTGTAAATTTTACATGACGGATTGTTCGGAAATGAAGCTTTTTACAGTTTTCATAATATTGAAGTGTTTTTTTTTTATTTTACTTTTTATTGTTGTCCATTCACTTTCATTTCATACAATCATACTTCAATTATAATCAAGGTGGAGAACATCAACACCATTAATTATCTGAATTCATATATTATAGATTTGTATTTGTCCCTAACTTTATATATGTATCAGTGTATATATATTGCGCGTTTCTTACAACATTAAGAGATTTTAACTCTTATTTCTTGCAATATAGGTGCTTTTGCACCCTCAACCATAATTAGTAACGATAAATTTTCCTTATATGGTATTATATTGCACCTACCTATATATGTGTGAGTGTGAATGTATGTATGTATATATGCATGTACGAAAAATAGAAGTTGAAAATGCACTGAGAATAAGTTAAAATATTTTTTATTAAACAATTTGAAGCTTTAACCGGTTTCACAGTTTACACTGATCTTCAAAATGTTCAAATTGAAAGACGTGGTTTAAGTCGCAGCTGTCTTGCTTCTGACTAGTGTTTGCCCTCTTTTTATAGGGAGTTCATGACTTTGTAGCTTTGTAGCTTTCTCAAATGGTAAAATGATTTTTTGTGTGAATAGTTATTTGCGTATGTGCTCTGTTAAAGTTTGTTAAGTCTTGGTTTGTACTTTTCTATGAAAGAAATAGATTGACCATTCACCGACATCAAATATGAGACCCCAATACTAGACAGATCCCACTGAGTGGTCACGTTTCTGCATTGTTTGTGCTACATCTTATGATACTTGATCAAAATCTCACCAGACTGATCACAACACGGGAAGATCTGATATTCCTTCAGATAGATTCAACTGGTTTCCTTTCCTTCAATCGCTTCTGTGTGAAACTGTGGCTTTCTACTGATTGACCACGGTCCCTTTTCTCCTGATTTGGACTCAGCTGGCTATCATGTGTTTTCCAACATGAAGACATACTTGGCTGCGATCCAGTGTCGCAGTGACGATGACATTATACCTGCTGTCGATGTCTTTTTTCAGCAACGGGAGGAAAGTATTGTAACACCGATGGAAGAACCGCAAAGGTGACTATGTTGAAAAATAAACCTCATTTAATCGCATTCTATAAGAGTACCTTGGTCATCTTAGCAACATTTTAGCAGACCTTCGTATATATATATATATATATACATATATATATATGTATATATACATTTGTGTGTGTGTGTATGTATATATATATAAATGTATGTATATGCATGTATATATGTATCTATGTAAGTTCCTGTGTATGTATATGTGCCTGCGCATACGGGAATGTACGTTTGTTCCATTATATCTAGCTACGTAGATTATGAACTTCATACATACATACATACATACATACATATATGTATGCATTGTATGCTATATATATATATGTATAAACATATATATATATATAGATATGTATATATGTATATATATATATATATATATATATATATATATATATATATATATATATATATATATATATATATATATATATATATATATATATATATATATATATATATATATATATATATATATATATATGGATGCGTATATATGTATGTACGTACACATATATATATATATTTATGTGAGGATCCGGTGTCTGGTTTTAGATACACTAAGTGTTGAATTAATATATTTGAATATGGCGTTCTCGTTACGGAAAACAATTAACAAGACAATCACGATCTTTTACAGTCTTAGAATAGCCAGAAAATTTAATCAAATAACACAATAACAAGAAATACTATTTCAGTGACATTGTCTTGTCATAAATAAGATATTTATTCTCTCCTTCGCGGTAACAAGATCACAAATTGTGTAGCATATAATGTATATTTAATGTTCCTGATCACTCTGTATCCCCACTCCCTTCTC
>NC_142951.1:5061529-5064029 GCF_046866305.1 Octopus bimaculoides
AATTTTATTGCAATGTTTACAATTGTTTCAACGCCCCGATCTGGCCACTCACGCACATAACTACAGGCATTAATGGTAAAGGAGATTTAGACATGTCTTGTATGTAATATATGTTGTATAATAGCACCAGCAGTTTCGTCTTCAGAACTGCTAAGTAACGGGAACGTAAGCACACTAACGCCGCCTGTCAAGCGGCGGTGGGCAAAACAAGCACTAATACACACACACATCTAAAGAAATATAACTCAACTTTTTTTGCAAGGCGAATGGACTGGAGCAATGTAAAATAAAGTGTCTTGCTCAAGGACACAGTGCACCGGTGGGAATCGAACTCATCAGCTTAGGACTCTGAACCGAATAACTTAACCACTAAGTTGGTAAACAGTTGGGCTACTTAACCCGATGAGACTCAAGGAAGAATGACAGGGAAGTACGAGAGAGAGGGAGTTTGCATGAAGCACAATATAAAAATTAAAATGAAACAACATTTAAATGTATTAAAAACTATTTAAGCATAATAATGATTGATAAATTGGTGGGTTTTATATGTGTTTTATGTTGTTTCTATATTGCTTTTCTTCTTTTTTCTGCAAGGAAACTGTCAGACGATACATCGGCCTGAATTGGAGTAACGAATTATTTTGTGCTTAAGAGAATTGTAGTATGAAATCCATAGAGAACTGGTGCCATAGTTGAAAAGAAGTAACGTGGGGGGGGAGGAGTTTCCGTTAGAATAATTTAAATACAAGATTAATTAGAGTGCTATTAAGATTATCAGTTTATAATCAGAAGCTTTGTGTTTGTGAATCCGGCCCCATAACAGATTCGTAAACCTACGCTTGTTCACTCCCCGCGAATCTGTTTCACCATAACTTTCAGGAAATTGGATATTTTTTAATGAAATTTTCTACAAATACTTTTTCGATGTCGTAGATTTCGTTTACATCGGAATTAGTTGAGGAAATATTTTCGGAGATTGGCAGAAGTGTTTCGAATTATTCACACGCCTCAACTTCATTTCCTTGCCTTTTACTTGTTTCGGTTACTAGACTACGGCCATGCTGGGACCCGCCTTGAAGAATCTTTAGTCAAAAGAATCGACCCCAGTAATTATGTTTGAAGCCTGTTATTTATTCAATCGGTCTCTTTTAGCCAAATAGGTAAGTTACGGAGACGCAAACACATCAACACTAGTTGTCAAGTAGTTGTGGCGAACACAGACACAAACACACACACACACACACACACACACACACACACATATATATATATATATATATATATATATATATATATATATATATATATATATAATATTATTAGGGACAAAATCCAAAATACATATATGACTTGAATTATTAAACACAGTTCAACAAATTCATTCATATTTATGAAATGAAGGAGATTGGATGTTAAAATGGATTATAGTTTTCATTTTTCATATTCCTATACAATTTGTTTCGTACAAATGGACCCAGATATTCATAATTAGAACATTGTAATAGTCAAAGGAAAAACAAAAATAAAGATCTTTAAATTACATTGGTTTATTTTTCTTAGTTATCATTTTAAGGGCTTTATATATCTGTTCTTCCAGTCACGCTTATTTGAATCTAGACCCAGATCATCGTTTATATGTATATATATATATATATATATATATATATATATATATATTTAAACGACGATCTCCTTTCAGTTTCCGCCAACCATATCCGCACACAAAGCTTCGGTCGGCTCGAGTAGAATGGTTAGTAGAATACATTTGCCCAAGACGCCATGCAGTGGGACTGAACCCAGAACCATGTGGTTGGAAAGCAATCTTCGCACCACACAGCCACGCTGCGCATTTTTTTTTTAACTTTTTCTAGAATTTTGTTTTTCGGACAGAATAAGTTACGATTATATCAGAATTTAATGCGAAAAAAGCAATGGCGGGCGTGCATACATACATACTAACGTATATCGAATATATTTCTGCATAATACACTTGAAATTATAAAACAATTATGTGATGTGTATCAGCATGTGTGCGATGCGTACCTATTAATTGCGATATAATCATAATCTATGCCATCTGAAAGGTATTTGTAAAAATTCTTATCAAAGAATATCGATTTTTTTCCTGAAAGTCATGAGGAAACAAAGTAAGGAGCATGGTACATTTGTGTATGCATAGCACAAGGTTTACGTTTGTCACTAAGATTTGTTAAAAAATAAATCTGTGGTTAATTTTTATTTGCTGCAGAACACTGAAATATATCGATAGTGGTCACGTGATAATTTGAACAGGCCTGGTTTAATATCATATATATATATGTGTGTGTGTGTGTATACACACACATATATATATATATATATATATATATATATATATATTTATATATACATGAATGTATATATATATATACATATGTGTGTGCATGTGTGTATGTATATGTATTATATATATATATATATATATATATATATATGCATATATATATATATATATATATAT
>NC_142951.1:5069029-5074029 GCF_046866305.1 Octopus bimaculoides
AACCGTCAAAGATTTTTTGAAGGGATGTATAAAAGTAGAAAGCTGTAAGATATTCAAATATTAAAGGAATAAGTGTTATATATGGGAGAAGTCAGTCCACTTCCATTATTGGATAGCGTGTAGCATGAGTCAGCAGACGTGCCCCTTGCTAGTTGTTTAACTTGCAAAAGTATTGCATCAGATCTTCGTCAAATCATACCACTTGAATAAGGAAAAATCACGTTAGATGATTCCGTCTTACAAAAGATATTTGATATGTCTATGTAGAATTTAAAAGCTAAATACTCTTAGATATGTACAGTACATACATATCCCGAAATATATTCGATCGTGGTTGGAATATCTTGGCCATAGACCTAGTCAATCAGAGTTCTTCTTTTTCTTAGTTAAAGAAGGTTGTTTCGCAAAAACGTTGCAGCACAACATACTTTGATAAGTGTGTAGAAAACTTCCAAAATATTTCCATCAAATCATAGTATGTTAATTCAGACAAGCACACAAGAATTCGAGACACTGAAAACTCATTTTACCGTATTTTCTGAAATACAAGCCAGCATAGTATATAGTGTAAACATGTAGGATAAGCATTCAAACACCACCTCTATCTTTCTAAATCTTGCGGCATTTCACGTGGAATTTTTGGTCTTCCGTATCGTCTTCGTGTATAGCTCAACCTACCTGTTTTTATAGCTGTAGATTTTGATAAGAAAGGTTAGATATGTACACCTGTGGTATTCAATACTGGAATTTTTTAAATATTTTTTTGATAATTATGTGTAGAAAACTTGTGCTGAAGGAATATCTTGGAAGACACGTTAAGTTAATATCCAGCGTCATTGGCGATTGGGAATTGTGTAAAAAGAAATGTATAAAATATAAAGAGCATAGAAATGGTATGAACAACAATTGCCAAGTGTAATCGAATATAATATGAATGTCCTTTTGGAATTCACCTTCCGATATGACTGTAGAAGAGATAGAGAGAGTTTAGATATTGTTAAAGTGAAAAGGAAAAAAGTAAAGAAAATCAAGAAAATGGGAAATAATCGATATTGGAATAATAAGGGTGAACTAGGAATGGGATCAAATGGGAATAAGAGAAAAATGAAGAAATGTCAAATACTCCTTCGTCATTTCGCTTCTATACACACACACATACTCATACATACGTGCACATACAAACACACACATGCATACGCATGCACTTGCACATACACACATACACAGAGAGTCACACACGCGCTCTTACATAGGTGTACATGTTATCTTGTCAATATAAATTCGGACTAAGAATGATCGGGTCTTCAGATGAGGTCCTTTTAGTTGCGGTTAATAAAAAGACTAAGAAATTTAAAAAATGAAGCCGCTTCTTAGACCGAAAATAAAAACTACGCAATTAAGGGTAACTGATATACTTAACAAAATTGTTGAAGAAGATCTGGCTGAGAGTTTCAATATCGTACATAAGACAGTATCTCGGCTGTTCATTCGATTCTAAATGTATTAACATCCATTATTAAAAGAATATTCGAGGAAACAAAATAAAATTGATAAGAATATTAATCTTATCTACTGTAAGTACAAGGTCAGCAAAGTTGGGGTTGCAGGGGCAAGTCGAATACATTGACCCCAGTGCATGACTGGTACGTATTTTATCGATGTGAAAAAATGAAACGCAACATCGATCTCGCGAAATTTGAACACATAATATAAAGAACCGGACGAAATACCGCTAAGCATTTTGTCCGGCGCAGTAACGATTCTACCAACTCACCGCCTTAATTAATGACAGTAATGGTTTCAAATTTTGGCACAAGGCCAGCAATTTTGGTAAAGTGCGGTCAAGTCGATTACATTGACCTCAGTGATCAACTGGTACTTATTTTATCAATCCGAAAGGATGAAAACTTAAGTCGACCTTGGCGGAAATATATATGACGGTCTTTTTTCAGTTTCCGTCTACCAAATTCACTCACAAGGCTTTGGACGGTTAAATTCATTAGTAGAAGACACTTGCCCCAGGGTACTACGCTGTGGGATCGAACCCGAAACTATGTGAGTTTGAGATTTCTATTTGCTTGCACTCTGTTCTTGGCAACAATATACCTTAATTCCTTCCATCCGATCCCTTAAATGTCAATTAAACTTCGTCGAAATGAAACTTAATCTCCAGTTATTTTAATTTTGTGCAGGAATGTACAGAAGTTGAGAGTTGAAGATGTTAACAGTCGACACAAAACCATTTGGGTGTAGGGGATGTATCTATTATGAAAGTTGTGAATTTCGGGATATTAGTTAATCAACTTTTCATCTTTGACCTTTCAACTTTGTCATTTGACCCTATTTGTTTTAATTCAACAGAGCTGAATACACATTTCTCGGGAAGTTTTAATGAAATTTCTAAAATGCTAATACGATTAACTAGTGGAGATGTGACCTTCCTTCGAGTGACCTGTCTGTACAGTTAGAGAACTGAATATTAGCTGTGTTTCTAGAGCGAAATTGAAATAGGAATTAAGAGTGAGCGCAAGAGAGAGAGAGAAAGAGAGAGAGAGAGAGAGAGAGAGAGAGAGAGAGAGAGAGAGAAAGGCAGAAAGAGGAAGGGAGAGAGAGAGAGGAAAAAGAGAAGGGAAGGAAGAGATATAGATAGATATAGATAGATATAGATAAAGAGAGTGAGAAAGGGAGTGAGAAAGATGAGGAGATAGAGATAGAGTATCATACTGAGGCAGTGCAAGTATATATATATATATATATATATATATATATATATATATATATTATGTATACATACATTTATGTGTGTATATATAAATATATATATATATATATATGTATACATACATATATGTGTGTGTATATATATATATATATATATATATATATATATATATATGTGTGTGTGTATGTATATACGTATATATATGTATATATGTATATATATATATATTTGTATATATATGTACATATACACATATATATGCACATGTATGTATGCACATATATATATATATATATATATATATATATATATATATATATATATATACATACACACATAGAGTAAGGTAGAAAGAGTGAGCGAGTGAGTTAGTGAAAGGGAGAAACGGGATGAGTGAGAGGTAGGGAAGTAGAGAGGTATATAAATATGATTAAATTAACTTTAAATGTAGAGTAAATATTCTTCGTAGTTGGCGGCACAGTTCGTTTGATGTGTCTTCATTAGCAATCAATTAACGTTAATTATAACGAACACAGAATATATTCTCTTCAGCTATTCATCCGATGCTTGTCTGTGCTCGCCTGGTATTCTTGTTTTCGCTGCTTTTATATTGTTTTTCTATCGATGGGTTGTTGTTGGTCTATTAGAAAAAGAAACAGTATTTCCACTGTTTCTGGCAAACGTTTCAGCAGCGGAAACAGCCATTTAAAGTCGGATGCTACAATCGATCGTATTTCAACTCAGAGGCTGCCTCTTTGAGACTATAACTCAATTGATTGGGAGTGTTTCGAAACGGTATGTTGCTGTAGCCAAACAGAGAGTGAGTTATTGAAACGGACTGTGATTGAAACCAAACAGAGGTTGAGCTATTGAAACGGACAGCGACTGCGACCAAACAGACACTGTGTTATTGAAACGGACTGTGACTATAGCCAGTGCGTGAGTTTGTGAAAAGGTCTGCGATTTTGCAACATACAAATAGGTTTATTTAAACGAGCTGTGACTGTAACCAAAGGGAGAGTGAATTATTGAAATGGACTGTAATGAAGCCAAACAGAGGGTGAGCTATCGAAACAGACCGGGACTGTAGCCAATCAGAAAGTGGCTTATTGAAACGGATCATGACTGTGGTCAGACGAACCACGCTCGATCAGAACTTTTCAAAAAATTGAACAATTATATGTTCAAAGGTGTTGTTATCGACAGGGGTGTATATGGGGTGTATGGGAAATTAATTAATTAGTGTAGTTACTAAATTTACTCTAACTTCAGTCATTGTACTGCGAACACACTGGAGCCACGCATCTATGTATATGCATATACATATATGTATCTACAAATGTCTATATAAATATTTACACTCCTACATACACACGCATATATGTATGTATGCATATATATATATATATATATATATATATATATATATATATATATATATATATATATATATATATAAATTACGCCATCATTTGGAAATCCGCTGCTGCTTTCACAAGCACGAGATAAAAACGGAGGCACTGACTATCTGGCTCTCGAAAATGGCAGGATGTATGCAAACATGCATTTCTTTGGCTGTATCCTTCTGAAGACAGGCCTTTGCGCCCGAAATATAAAGGTTTTTAAAACTTTCTGTATTGTTAAAGGCTTTCCTGGTTTCTCATTTCATGTACTATTCTACTCCCAAAGTGACAGATAAGATTCAGCAGAGAAGAATGAGAATTGCTGGTCATTGCATCAGGCACCCAGAAGAACCTGTGTCTCAGCTAGTCTTATGGCAGTCAGTTGAAGGAAGAACCAACAGGGGAAGAAAACGTCTAACCTATGTGGACAACTTGCTTCAGGACACTGGAATGGCAAATGAGGACAAGTTAAGAATATGCATGTGGGACCGTGATGGATGGTATGTTCTCATGAAACCATTGAGGCGTCCGGTAGGACTACCAAACTAAAAGAAATCGACTATTATTCTACTCATGTATATGAGGTCGTACTAAGTGGTGATGTTCCATCAACATCGGAACCAAAATCTTCGAAGCCACCAGAAGGGAAAAGGAAGAAATCAAACGACTGGAGAGAAAGGTTCACCAAAATCAACCGCGTCCTCCACGAACATTACCATGCAGTCAGTGCCTTAGACTCCTCTATGCAAGAATTGATCTACTGAGTCATCAACTGCATCGCCATTATTTCAACAAAGAAGGGGTGAATTCTCGGCTACGAGACAAAGTCGATGACGACGCCGGTAAGTTTGTGTATTTATAGTAAGAGCAGAATG
>NC_142951.1:5079029-5091529 GCF_046866305.1 Octopus bimaculoides
TAATTTTTTGAAAGAACGTTACATAATTCTTTATTTTTTTTTAGGAATATTGTATCTGGCGGCACATTACATACAGCTTTAAACAATAGCATGCAAATATCGAAAAATGGTTTCCAAAACAATATTCACATGCTATTATTTATAGATTTATGCGATATGCCTCGAAATTACCCTTCCGAAAAAAGAATTATTTCACGTTCTTTCGAATGTTCTCTCTTATGATGTCAACAACGTACAACTTTCAGCACAAGACCATCAATTACGAGGAAACCGGTAAGTCGATTACATTAACCCAGAACTCAACTTGTATTTAATATATCGACCCTGAGAGGATGAAAGTCTAAGTTGACCCCGATGGAATTTGTTCGCAGAACGGGAAGACGGACAAAATGCCACTAAGCATTTTGTCCGGCGCGCTAATGATTTCGCCAGCTCACCCCTTAGCATCAAAACTAAACATTGATTTTCGATTAAGGCACAAAGCCAGCAATTTGGGGGGAAGGGGTAAGACGATTACATCGACCCCAGTGCTCAACTGGTATTTGTTTTATCGACCCCGAAAGGATGTAAGTCAGAGTCGACCTCGATGTAATTTGTACTCAAAGCGTGAAGTCGGACGAAACGCTGCTAAGCATTTTGTCCGGCGTGCTAACGATTCTATGAAATCGCCGCCTCGCTGCCTCGCATCGACCTTAAATATTACCCCATGTGACGCACCCGTATGCCAAGGTGCAAAGTTTAAGTACCACTGGAATAGCTATTGAGCTTCGATGTTGATTTCATTGAATTTCCATTGTCCGGGAACAATAAGTATTGTCGAATAGAATAAAATAAGAGAACGTATATTGTATTTGAATCAATCGACTCTACCCCCACTTGCTGCCTTCTCTCCCCCGTCTCTCTCTATTATGGAATCGCCGTCGTCTTGTACTAATTTTAGGAAGTCATGTGTCAGAAATCTTTAGAGAGCAGCTAAATGGTTTTTATTGAATACGATGGCGTTGCACTCCAAGCAAAAACGTTTTGAATTTTACTTCTAAGGTTCCAAGAAATACCTATTTAGATTTTTTTCTTTTTGTTTGTTTGCTTGTTTTTTTTTTAATTTTCTAAATTTTACTCGCACACAAACACACACATAAACAAAAGCACGAATACGCACAAACGTAGCACGCACACACTCGAACACACATATATATAGTCGCAAGCACATACATACACATATTCATACACAGACATATACACATCAACATACAGGAACAAACACAAATACACACACAAACTTACGCGTACACACTCAGACACACACACACACATACATACATATATATATATATATATATATATATATATATACAAACACACACATATTCATACAGACATATGTACACCTACACAACACACAAATACACAACCGTATGTACACACACAAGCACACACATATATATACACTCAAGTACACACGTTTATACACAGACATATATACACCTACATACACACACACATGTACAATCATAGATACATGCACACACACGCACACACGTGTGCAATCATAGACGCACGCACACACGTGTGCAATCATAGACGCACGCACACACATACACGCCCTCAATATCTTACATAAACATATAGGCAAATACACACATGCACGCATATACAGTCATACCCCCACACACACACACGTGTATAATCATAGAGGCGTGCACACAAATACACGCATGCGTGCCCATATATGTGTCTACTCCAGACAGATTTTAAGTGTTTTATTCTGTTAAGATGGCTAAAGATAAAAAAAACAAGCAAAATATATACAAATACAAAAAAATAAAAGATTAAAAAATAGAAGATAATAAAAAAAATGATAAAGTAAAAACACACTAAAAATACACGAGAGTAATTACTGAGGAAATTGCAGGTGAGAGGACTCAATTGTCTTAAACAAACTGACCACAAAGGTAAGCAGCAATACTGTAATAATAATAATAATAATAATAATAATAATAATAATAATAATAATAATAATAATAACAATAATAATAATAATAATAATAATAATAATAGTAATTGCACTACTGGGTACTGCACACATTCTACGCAAAACACTTTCAATACAGTAAACATAAGAGCACCACAGCAAACCACAGCACATACCCAAGGCGCACAGAGCTGCGCTCGGTAGTGAAGTGAAAGCACGTTATAAAAATAAAACTACTGAACAATAATAATAATAATAATAATAGTAATAATAACAACAACAACAACAACAACAACAACAACAACAACAACAACAACAACAACAACAACAACAACAACAAGAAGTTGCTGGAAAATATAGGTGGGATTGGGTGATGAAAGGAACCCTAAAAAGAAACTGAGAGCAGTATACTGACAGCGCAGGACCCAGCTCTGGTCACGAACTGGAGGAGGGTCAACCTTAGGAATGAGCAAGTGCCTCCGCCGTACCGCATCTGCAGTAGAGTGGATAAGACCGTTGCCCATATCACGGACGAATGCCCTAGACTTGCCCAAAACTACTACAAGATATGGCGACAAGACCAGGTAGCGAAAGTGCTACATTGGAAACTGTGCGAAAAGTGGGGGCTAGAGAGAGGCAAGACGTATGTATGAGCACAAACCGCAGAGAGTGGCAGAGTCGGAGACTAGCAAAATCCTCTGTGCGAAAAGTGGGGGTTAGAGAGAGGCAAGATGTGTGTATGAGCCCCTAAGGGCAACAGATGGGGAAGCTTTACCAAATCGCCCAAGTTCCTCTTTTGTTTATCTATATAACGATAACAAACGTTCAATATATAACTTTGTGTAACAATATAAATAACAACAAAACTAACGGGAGCTATGTGCAATACGCGTCTATAGACCAACAACAACGACGGCGACGACGACGACGACGATGATGACGATAACAACAACATCAACAACAACAACAACAACAATAATAGTAATAATGATAATAATAATGTACACTTATATTTCGAAACCGAAGATTACAAAAAAACGAAAAGTGTTTTAAGCTCGGAGGCATCATCAAGTGAAAACATGGCTGCCGGCTACAAAATATCGTTTTAATATTTTAATAGAAGATAAATAAATAGACTTTATAATTAAACCTTTACATAGTTTTCTGTCCCTACTTGCTTCCAAACGATAATGTGCGGCATTGTTGTTTTATATTGTTGCTTTTGTAGTGTTTATTTTTGCGTGCGTGTGTGTGTCTGTTTGCGTGTGTGTGTGTGTGTATTACGGGTATCTTTTCGTTGTTTCTTTCTCGATATTTCTATTTTGGACAAATATTTTTCGCACAATAACTTCCATAGTTTATATCGGTTTTGACTGGCAGCAATTTTAAATCATATTTATAAAGCTGCTATTGATGATATAATAGTAACCGTTATACAGCGGAAAGACACCTCCAAATACATACATACATACATACATACATACATACATATGTGTGTGTGTGTGTGTGTGTGTGTGTGTGTGTGTGTACATAGGTGCAGGCCTGGCTGTGTAGTAAGAAGCTTGCTTCCAAAGCTTATGGTTCCGGGTTCTGATCCACTGCGTAGCACCGTAGACACAGCGTTTTCTACAATAGCCTCGAGCCGACCAAAGCTTTTTGAGTGGATTTGGTGGATGGAAACTGAAAGAAGCCTGTCATATGTATGTGTATATATGTGTGTGTGTCTGTGTGTGTGAATGCATGTGTGTGTATCCTTGTGTCTGTGTTTGTTCCCCCTAACACTGTTTGACAACCCGTGTTGGTGTGTTTACGTCGCTGTAATCGAACTGCTCGGCAAAAGACACCTATAGAATAAGTACTAAGCTAAAAAAAAGTAAGTGCTGGGGTCTATTTTGTTTGACTCAAAACCCACAAGGTGGTGCTACTGCTTCACCGCAGTCATATGATTGAAACAAGTAAAAGATTTATATAAATAATCCATTTCTAAATCTCTCAGAGAGAATTATGCAGCGGTGATACGATAGAGTAGTCGTATGCTGTCAACTTAATGTGACAGTCCCCACTGCATAAACCTTTCTGACAGATTTAGAAATGCATTACTTCTATTTTTGAAATCTCTGAATGCATTTCACTAGAATAATTATATGTTTACGAGAGCTAGATAGGCATCTCCAACTAGCAAGCCATGCTACTTCAGACTGAAGACGAGCAAAGACTCAGAAACTAGTCTCTGGATGCAGGCTTAGCTGGGTGGAGGTGCTTGTCTCCTCCTTGTAAATATAAGGACGCAGGTAATGTGTGAAGCCTGATTTGAAGCGGTGCTGCTAGCTAGGGCTAAATAGCAGTAGTTTTATTCCCTTCATGGGACTGTCACATTAAGTTGACAGCATAAAACTACTTTATATATATATATATATATATATATATATATATATATATATATATATATATATATATATATATAGCATATATGTATGTATTCAATTTGCTATTTAATAGAATCTCTTATAGCAAAGACTTTTTCTTATTTAAAATATATAACCAACAGGGAATGCAAATAACAAATGTTGAATTATAAAATGCACACACACACACACACACACACACACACACACACACACACACACACACACACACGTAGAAACACAGATACACACAAGCGTATAACCAATTACGCGGAGACAAAGTTACAGAGAGGGCCGGAGAGAGAAAAGAAAAGAGGAAGGAAGGAAAAGAAGGAAAGAGGGAGAGCTAGAGAGACGGAGAGAGAGAGAGAGAATTTGTGTGTGTGCGTGTGTATGTGTCTGTGTCTGTGTGCGTGTGTATATGTGTGTACGTGTGTAGAAAGAGGCTTTTCTCGGGAACTGAGGAATTATTCAAGACGTTGTATGAGGTGGACACATAACGGTAACAACGCGCTCTTTTCAAAGACTAAAGGAGTTTTTAGCTTCTTTTTTTTTTAATTTACATTTTACATTTTGCATTTGTTTGTTTGTTGTTTTCATCATTTCTTGTAGTGAAACCTTTTATAATACAGATTTCTGTTTTAACGGGGAGGGAGGGAGGGAGTGAAGAAGAAGAGGAAGAAGAAGAAGAAGAAGAAGAAGAAGAAGAAGAAGAAGAAGAAGAACAACAACAACAACAACAACAACAACAACAGCAACAACAACAACAACTACTACAACAACAACAACAACAGCTACAACAACAATTAGAAGAAGAAGAAGAAGAAGAAGAAGAAGAAGAAGACATGAAAAGCAACACCAATTGCATCATGAATATCAACAACAACAATATTAACAAACATCATACAACAATGTCGAATTTGAACAACTACAACAACGACAATCACAATAACAACAACATCAGCCATAAATTTCAAATTCATTCCCTTCCCTCAACAAAGATAATATTTTCATATATTTGTGCTCGAGTGGGAAATGTCCCTTCTTTATTTCTCAATTCCTTTTTTCTTCGTTATATCCAAATGCATCTACTGTGGACCCTATCATGCTTCTCTTGTCGTTTACTAGTACTACTACTACTACTTCTACTACCGCTTCTCTTCCTCCCTCTCTCCTCTTCTCTTCCACTTCCTCTTCCTCCTCTTTTTCTTCCTCCCTCTCTTCCTCTCCCTCTTCCTCCACTTCCTGTACTTCTTCCTCTTTCATCCCTTCTACTTCTTTTTCCCCTCCTCTTCCTCTTCTTCTTACTACTACTTCTGCTGCTCCCTCTCCTTCTCCAACTACTACTACTACTACTACTACTACTACTACTACTACTACTATTACTGCTGCTGCTGCTGTTACCACTGCCACTACCACCACCATCACCACTACATTTTCCATTACTACTAATACTATGATTTCCTTAGTCTACTACTACTACTACTACTACTACTACTACTACTACTACTGCTACTACAACTATTAAACATCATAATCACCATCATCATCACTACCTCTATCACCACCACCACCACCACCACAACTGCCACCACCATTACAACTACCACTACTACCACCACATCACTACTACTACAACTCTTTACATGGATTCTCATCCATTATTTTTTCTCCTCGGCTTCTCCACTTTTTCTCTTTCTTCTTCTACTGCTACTGCCACTACTACTACTACTACTACTACTACTACTACAACTACTACTACTACTACTACTTATTTTTCTTCCATTCTAACGCTTCTTCCACTCTTTCCTTCTTCTTCATCCCCTCCTCCTCCTCCTTCTTCAACTGCTGTTGCTGCTACTACTACTACTACTGCTGCTAATTTCCTTATTTTTTCTGCCTTTCCTTATAACTCTTCTACCTCTTCTTTCCTCCTTCTTCTTCAGCCTCTGCCTATGATGCTATTATTACTACTACTACTACTACTACTACTACTACTACTACTACTACTACTACTACTACTACTACTACTTATTATTATTATTATTTTTCTTCCATTCTTCTAACGTTCTTCGACTTTTTTCTTATTCTTATTCGTCTTCTTCTTCCCCCTCCGCCTCCTTCTTCTTCTTCAACTGCTGCTGTTACTACTACTACTACTACTACTACAACAACAACTACTACTACTACTACTACTACTACTACTACTGCTACTACTAATTCTCCTTATTTTTCTTCTTTTCTACTAACTCTTCTTTATTTAGTTTTTCATCTACTTCTACTTTTTTTCCTAATTCTTCTTCTTGTCCCGACCCCACCTTCTCCACCACCACCACCACCACTACTACAACTACTACTACTACTACTTCTACTCCTCGGTAGTTAAAAACCTTTAGGGGGTAAAAAAAAATATACCACAAAACTGTAGTTGGAGATACGTCGATCAGTCATACTTATATCTAAATATACCCGACAATAAAGCAACAATAACAACTATAATAAAAAAAAAAGCAAAAATAAAAAAAATTAAAATAAAAACAAATAATTTAACGAAAATAAACCTTTCAAGGAAAATGGCTACAACAATAACAACAAAAACAATGACAACAACAGCAACAGAAACAACAGCCGTGGCAACAAAAAAGACGAGAAATTCTAAGAAATACAGGAACGGAATAAAGTTAGAATATACAAACATAACACTAACCAGAAAAAAACAACAGTAATAACAACGACAACAACATTCTCAGATGAATATTCGATACAACGTTGATGAGAATGCAGTTACGCATTGGTAGATGTATGCACACAGACGCACACACAGACTCACAAAAACGAACACATACACACACACACACACATTATAGACAGATAGATAGATAGACAGATAAAACATATATATAAATGTGTATATATATATATATATATATATATATATATATATATATATATATATATATATATATATACATATATATATATATATATATATATATAGATACATATATGTATGTATATGTATACATATACATATGTATATGTATATATATGTAAGTATATATATATATATATATGTACGTATGTATGTATAAATGTATGTATATATATATATATATATATATATATATATATATATATATATATATATATATATATATATATATATATATATATATATATATATATATATATCTGAGCAAGAGACATTAATCTTAATGGAAAACTCGTGTTATATACATTTATTTAACAAAGTTGAAATACAATGAAATACAAAATAACCAGAAAACCCCAACACATTCACACATCCGCATACACACACACACAGACACACACCCACACACACATACACACACGGACTTACTCACACACAAAAACGTATACGCGCACACATCCACGTAGAAAACAAAAACAAAACCGAACCGAATCGAACCATACTTAAACGAAGCGAACCAAGGAGAAATCAAATTAAAACTAGAGGGAAGGGTGAAGCGGTAGGGCGAGGAAGAACCAGAAGAAAACATGGCTGAAAAGGCAACTAAAATTTATGACTAGGGCGTACACGATAAACATAGGATAACAATTAAATTCTATGCATGAGAATCGTATCAACTACATGTCTTGTAGTCGATTCATTGGGAATTTGCAAGTGTATATAAAAAGTTAATGTTTTCTCGCAATCCAAAACGTCTTCAGAATTTTGTAGACGTCGACAAGAGACAAATGAAGGGAAATGGAAGAACACAAGACTTCAGGTTTGAATAACAAAGCCATTATCGTTAGCATCATCATCATCATCATCATCATCATCATCATCATCATTATTATTATTATTATTATTATTATTATTATTATTATTATTATTATTGCTTGGAAATACTTGCCAAATTTTCTACTGCTCATGTCTTTCTGAGAGATGCATTCAGCCGAGTCATCGCTGTTGTTGCTGCCGTCGGCGTTGCCTTGTTGCTGTTGCTGTTGGCGACGGAGGGGTTGATGCGATGCTGGTGGTGGTGGTGGTGGTGGTGCTGCTGCTGCTGCTGCTGCTGTTGGTGCTGCTGGTGGTGAGGCGGTGGCGGAGACGATTTTAAAGCTACTGTTTTTTCTCTTTCGCGATTCTGTTGTTTCAGTTGCTGAGGCCCATATCAGTGAAGATCTAATAGACCTTTTGTCAAAGACACTCCATGGGCTTACCCACCACGTCTTATTCAGTCACACAGTATCTAGATCTACATCATCCAATGTGTATTGTCTTTAAATCGTTTTAGTGAGATTTGAGGTAGATCTAACTGCTAGTTTTAGCAGATTGTTCGACAGTATAGAGGCTGCGTCGCTGACAGGTTGTAGTATTATCGACGATGTTATTTAACCCCAAATAAAATTAGGCTTAACACTCTCCTGTTATTGTTGGGGCATTCTCTTTCGTGTCCGCTGATGAAGGCACCACACCACCTCGTCTACTTTGGCTGTTAGAAGTACAAGCACTTCTTTCTAGGATATATTCGATTAACGAAATAGAAGTACGGCGATTATATTTTCTAATGTCTTTTTGTATTAGTTATTAATATTTTTTATATTATTGATCTCAATATAAAATAGATTCTCACCAAGATCAATATAATAATGCAAATAAATAAAAGATATTTTCCCTAATATAACATATTCGTTATATTCATGAGATATTTATTTCTATTACAAATAATTATGTATCAATAAAAAATATATATGAGGCACGGTTGAAAAGTTCATCGGCTGACCAAGATACTTTCAAGTAATGTGACCAATGTGGAATTTGAACTGAGAACCTAAAGACAGACGAAATACCGATAAGCATTTCGCCCGGAATGCTAACGGTTCTGCCAGCTCGCCGCCTATTTAATAATAATAATAATTTCCAATATACTAAAATTTGTTAAGACAATTCTAAAAATGCCAAGTGACGTATTACTAATTCTGTCGGTAGTATACATGAATAAAATGAATTAAATATTGAAGATAATTCGATATATATCAATGATAATTTGATTAAATTTGAATTAGGTACATGGTTCTCTTCGCCAGTGGAACTTTAATTGATAAACTTATAAATTTATCGTACGTGTAACATTTAAAATTATACCGGTCAAATTCAATTTTTAATGCAATAAAAATATTTCAGTTAAAGTATTAGTTCTTATTAAATATTCAAATAGAATGTAAAAAAAACGCTAAATATAAAAGCTGCTTTAACCATTTCTAAGATACGCTTAAATTTATTCGAAATGAATTTGTTAAAAGTAAAAATATGTCCGCCATGATGTTGATCCATTCTACTAAAGGCACAAGGTTAGCAATTTCTGAGAAGAATATAAGACGATTACATCGACCCAGTGTACAACTAGTACTTATTTTATCGATATCGAAAGGATGAAATGCAAAGTCGACCTCGTGGGAATTTGAAATCGGAACCTAAAGCCAGACGAAATACTGCTAAGTATTTCGCCAGGCGTGCTAACGATTCTGCCAGCTCGCCTACTTAATCGTAATAATAATAATAATAATAATAATAGTAGTAGTAGTAGTAGTAGTAGTAGTAGTAGTAGTAGTAGTAGTAGTAGTAAACCTTTTCTGTCGAAAACCCGGTTGCTCAACTATCTCGTCCCGGATTCCGTTAACAGATGAGGCACAAAATTTAACTGCGATGAATATTTTTATCTTTTAACAAGATATATATATATATATATATATAGTTGAAAGATTTCGTTATAGGTATAAATATGGTATATTTGTATATATATATATATATATATATATATATATATATATATATATAATATACCTATAACGAAATTTTTCAACTGTTATTTTCATATTCTTATTACTTGCTCTGGCGGCTGTTTTTTATGGATAAGATAAATCTTTATCAGAAATCATTTTTTCTCTCTTTTTGGATCTCTCAAAAAGTTTGAATTGTTCTTTTTGAACTTATTTTCCCTATATATATATGCGTATATATATATATATATATATATATATATATATATATATATATATATATATATATATATATATACGCAGCAATTATCTGTAGTAAAGGATTGTGTGACAAATATAGACGATGCCATCGCCGCCAACACGAGAGATGAAGAGAAATTAAATAGTTTAGAAAATAATATCTGATCGGTAAAAAGATTGTTTAAAAAAAAAACACGTGGCAGTAATTGCTGTATTCTTTCCTCAAGTTCATTTTCTTGCTTATGCTATTAGAGCTTCTGACAAAAGATAATCCGGATTAATTACCGTTACGAAATATCTTTCAACTTTTGTTGGTTTCAGCCATTACACTGCCACCATAGTTTTCAACTGCCACCATGGTTTTCAAATTTTATTAACTGTAGAGAAAGTGTGAAATACTCCGTTTTGGAATAGTGAATCATGAAGCAAATATGTAAAGCTATATTTAATTTCTGTTATTTACTGCCTTAAGGCAGCATGCTAGCGGAATCCTTAGTTAAACCTCCGGGCGAAACGCTTAGTGGTATTTCGTCTGTTTTTACGTTTTGAGCTGAAATTCCGTCGATGCCGATTTTAGCTTTAATCCTTTCAGAGGTCGATAAAATAAGTACTAGTCGAGCACTGAAGTCGATGTAATCGACTTACCCTTTCCCCTAAAATTGCTGGCATCGTGTCAAAATTTGAAACCATTCTTTACTGCTTCCAGGTGGTGAGCTGGCAGAATCTTCCGTTAGCATGATAGGAAAATCGCTTAGCGGTTTTTCGTCCGTCTTTACATTCTGAGTTCAAATTTCACCGAGGCTGATGTTACCAATAATGCAGTGTGACTGAACCCAGAACCATATGGCTGGAAAGCAAGCGTCTTACCCCACAGCCACTGCTGCGTCTTTATTTATATATATATATATATATATATATATATATATATATATATATATATATATATATATATATATATATATATATATATATATATATATATATATGTATGTATGTATGTATGTATATGTATATATAAAGAGAGAGAAAAACAGACAGACAGACAGACAGACAGACAGACAGACAGACAGACAGACAGAGAATTAATCAGTCACGTTTGCGGTAGACATAAAACCAAAACCAAATCTCATGATAATCCCAGCTGCTGACAAATTCTGTTCGCTGAGTTTAAACACATGGAGTATTTTCGAAAGTAGAATTACCATGTTTTATATTCTTGCATAACTGCAGAGGAATTTTGCATTGTTAACGATTATCTGTGGCACAGGAAGAAAGACAAATCTTAGACACAAGAACACAAGAAAGAAAATTAAAGAATTACAGAATGTTGCTAAAAGTATAAAAAAATAAAAAGTAAAAAAAATATACAATAAATGTGTGGCTGTGCGATAAAAAAAGTTCGCTTCGGAATCTTATTGTTCCAGGTTCAGTCCCACTAAACGGCATCTTCGGCAAGTGTCTTCTACAATAGATTCAGCCGAGCAAAATTGTGAATGCATTTGATAGACGGAAACTGAGAGAAGCTCGTCATGTGTGTGTGTGTGTTTCTCCCCAAACACCGCTCGGCAACAGGTGTTGGTGTGTTTACGTCCCCATAACCTAGTGGGTCGGCAAAAGAGGCCATGCTTAATGAATATTTGGATTCATTCTTTCGACTAAAATACTTAAAGATTGTACTCCAGCATGGCCGCAGTCTAAATGACTGAAACAATTAAAGATAAACAATACAAAAAAATGAAGTGATAGTCATTTGGTTTCTATGGAAACAGAATAAAGAATGGAAGAAAAGTTTGTTATTCGGAGAACGTTGCATAGAAAAATTGTGACCTTGATTCTAAATAAGAAATCGAAGTTTTCAATATTTCTTTTTGGAAGGCGGCGAGCTGGCAGAATCGTTAGCACGTCGCGCGAAATGCTACGTGGTATTTCGTCTGGCCTTACGTTCTGAGTTCAAATTCCGCCGAGGTCGACCATGCCTTTCCTCCTTTCGGGGTCGATAAATTAAACATCAATAACTGGGCATTTTTGTGTGTATGTATGTGTGTATGTATGTATGTATGTGTGTATGTATGTGTGCAGAATTGTATGTTTTGTTTCATGTATGTCTTTTCATGCATATTCTTACATGTCTA
>NC_142951.1:5101529-5111529 GCF_046866305.1 Octopus bimaculoides
ACACTTTTAGTGCCTCTGTTTGTCTTAAAATGTACGTATATCTATATATATATATATATATATATATATATATATATATATATATATGTATGTATGTATACAAATATATGTATATATATACAAATATATGTATATATATGTGCAAATATATGTATATATAAGTGTATATGCGTACGCACGTATAACTATATATATTTGAGCATATATGTGTTCGTATCTCTGGATGTACCCGTGTGTTTATTTTTACATGCATTTACATCCATACATTTCATTACATATTGTCACACCCTTCGAGTTTCCCTAATGAAAATGCACTCAATCTCCCGCCTCTTTTTTTCTTTTCTCTATTGTTTTCCATATTTTCATTTCATATATTATTCTACTTTAGTTGCGTTAGAAGCCATTAACAACATATACCGCTTCGCTAGACACCAACTGTTGCAGTTAGGTGTTAAATATTTTGGTTTTAAAGAGCTTCTAAATAACCAGAAATAAATTTTACCCTTTTCTGGAACCGGTATCTTGCGTGGTTTTTCTTGGAACTACGTGAAGTAGTTATTTTTAATTTCACACGTGACTATTATATTAAAGTAGTTTATTCGGTGAAGCTTTTGTGGCTGGGGTGGGCCACATGTAGGAAACCCATAAGAGGGAACTTCACAAATACTTTTCTACTCTAGGCACAAGGCCCGAAATTTGGGGGTAGGGGACAGTCGATTAGATCAATCGCAGTACGCAACTGGTACTTAATTTATCGACCCCGAAAGGATGAAAGGCAAAGTCGACAGACAAGATACCGATAAGCATTTCGCCCGGCGTGCTAACCTTTCTTTTTATTGCCCACAAGGTCTCAACATACAGGGGACAAACAAGGACAGACAAAGGGATTAAGTCAATTACATTGACCCCAGTACGCAACTGGTACTTCATTTATCAACCTCGAAAGGATGAAAGGAAAAGTCGACCTCGGCGGAATTTGAACTCAGAACGTAACGGCAGACGAATGGAAAAATAACACCCACCACCACCACAACTACCGCAGCAGTTAGCTGCTGGAGGGTAGTAGATGTCGCTCCTCCTGTTAGCGATATATTGTATATAAAGTGTGCAGAACGTTACACCGATAACCAGCTGGCGTAGAATCCGCCTGGGGTTAAACTAGTAATAACATTCAGCTGCCACTTCGTTGTGGCATCTCGTTTTCCTGTTTAATATACGTCACTACTCTATCTCTTTTCTTGAGACTGTATAACTAGACATCGATATATCCATACAGATATGGCTGACTGTAACAGTGGTATCTAAGCGAGAGTGACCATACTCCAGTTTCGCAATTGTCCTCATTCCTTCGTGTGTTGTCTACACGGATAAACATCAAACTACAGTGAGAAAATGGTGCAAAGATTCACTGGTCTGGTATCGAACATAAAACAGTGAATGCTGGCTTTATCTGAAACTTAATTGCCATTCAAATGAATAGGAGAACGGTTCAAGGGTTCCTGGTAGAGGTGCAGCGTAAGAAGAATCCTGTCCTCAAATCATCATCTCCGTTCGTTAAATCAAATCTGAAATACAACAAAAGAACCGTTTTGTCTGTCTACGTATAATTGCCGACGGGGACTGGCCTTCTATTACTTTTATTATTATTGTTGTTGTTGTTGTTGTTGTTTTTGTTGTTGTTGTTGTTCAGTTGAAATCCTTTTGAAAGGGACAATGAAATGATGAGTACATGTATGTATGCGTGTGTGTGTGTGTGTGTGTGTGTGTGTGTGTGTGTGTGTGTGTATGCTTGTATTAATCTTCGCATGTAAGCAATGCGAATGTATACACACACAGGTATGTATATATATATGTATATGTATATACACAGACACGCATATACATATATAGAGAAACAGACAGACAGACAGACAGACAGATAGACAGATAGATAGATAGATAGATAGATAGATAGATAGATAGATAGATAGATAGACAGATAGCTAGCTAGAGAGATAGATATGTTTTATTACTTGTGTGTTTGTATATATATATATATATATATATATATATATATATATATATATATATATATATATATATATATATATATACATATATGTATGCATGTATTATCCGAAAAGTACATTATCATATATCCATCACAATTGATCTTACCAATCACTTTCGCGCAATATACATATATACATATATATATCTATATATATATATGTATATATATAGATATATATATACAAACACACACACACACACATATGCATAATACATACAGGTACATACTTGTGTTTCTATGACTATATAGGAATACGTACAAGTATCCAGACACATACTGATCTATATATATGCATAAACACATATTAGTGTGTGCGCGCGCACACCTTTGTATGTCTATATGTATATGTGTATGTCTGCATGTGTGTGTATGCTTGTGTGCATATATATATGTATGCATGTATGTATGTATGTATGTATGTATGTATGCATGTATATATGTATGTATGTATGTAAGCTCTTTCACACAAGGTAAGTGACTTCCTGTCTAAGATAAAGAATGGGCGTCTATAAATAGTCGTGATTTTATCTAAATTCTTGCGAAGGTCATAGGTGAATATTTTGAATACCTGCTCAACCATTTTATAATCTTATCATTGCTCTTTAGGCCAGTGTCCGTTTACAATGGCAAAAGAACATCGAGATGATCACCGAAGATACCAGCAGTTTGGTCTTGATTTCAGTTCCAATACGCGGCACAAATTGGGCGTGGATTTTTTACTATAGCTCCACGCCAACCAAAGCTTTGTGACCTAGTAGACAGAAACCAAGCAAAACCCGTAGTATGTGTGTATGTATATATATATATATATATATATATATATATATATATATATATATATATATATATATATATATATATTTATATGTATGTATGTATGTATGTATATATAAATGTATCCACGTGTGTATCTATGTATATATATATATTTGTGTGCATGTGTGTGAGCGTGTGTGTCTATGATTGCGTGTGTGAGCCTTTCTGCTTGTGTTTGTCGACAATCACCGCTTAACGACGGTTTTGGTTAGTTTACGTCCCTGTTAACTAGCAGTCCGGCATAAGTGACCAACAGAATAAGTAATTAATTAACATACTTCAAAAAATTGATGGGGCGATTTGTTCGAGTAAAACTCTTCAAGCTGGCGCTCTAGCATGGCCGCAGTGCAATGACTGAAAGCGATAAAAACGTTTTGAATATGATGCGCCGGAAATCGAAGAAAATTCGATATATAATAGTCTACCCAAGTTCCCCAAAAACTTTGACACAATGGCTACGGAAGCTGGTGCATGTATTCCTCGTTGTGTCCTGGGGGAGATCTTCAACCACTTCCTTGATGCTGGCCACCAGCTCGGCCTTGGTATTGCTAGTAGAGTGGTTGGTGTCTTTTTTCGGCCGTATCCCACACATAGTATTTTATGGGGCTACAATCTGGAGAATTAGAAGACCAGAAGTTGTGGTTGGTTATAGTAATTCTTCAACAACCACTTCTGACTCTTTCAGTGGATATAGCAAGTAGCCGAATCTTGTTGCCCTGCATACGGCCTTCCAGCAGCAATCCTCTCCAGCCAGCGATTGAGCACAGTTTCCAGCAATTTCACATAGCTGTCTGAAATGAGCCAACAATCCTGTTTGAAGATGTAAGGAAGAAATCGGTTGCGAGGATGAAATCCGATGTGAGGATGCAGTCGGAACGCATGCTGCATTTCTTAATGCTATCCAAGGCCTCGTAGTCTCCGTTGCAGCTATCCCTGTGTTCACAGTGTTCACAGGGCATCGATCGGCAGCCATGACATTGACATTTTCACACCTGATGCGAATCACCATGATACAGGTAAATCTTTCCCAATATCCAGATAGTTTCTAGTCCCTCATGTCAGCTAATTTTTTCTCAGTAACAACCTCATTCGTTCAACTCTTCAACGCCGTTGACTGTTAACCACTAACTCAAGGGAGTCCTCATAAAAGGAGACATAAATATCGTCAAATTTAGCCCGAATTTCCATTATATCTATATATGTGTGCGTATGTGTGTGTGTGTTGCGTATGTGTGTGTGTGGTGCGTATGTGTGCGTATGTGTGCGTATGTGTGTTTGTGTGTAAGTATATGTGTATACACATACATATGTAAATCGCTACCTTTGTGGCCAGGTATTCATGTTTGTCTATCAGCTCACATACGCACGTATGTATGTGGGCTTGTCTGTGCCTGTGTCTGTGCCTAGAGTATATATGCATATATTTTTAGATATATATATACATGTATAAATATATATATATATGTATACATGTATAAATATATATATATATATATATATATATATATATATATATATATATATATATATATATATATATATATATATATATATATATACATGTAAAATATATATATATATGTATATATATGTATGCATGTATAAATATATATATACATGTATAACTATATATACACATGTATTTATATACATCTATGCATATAAATATATATATATAGATACATAGATACATATATACATACATATATATGTACATAGCGCAATATATCAATGTCTGTATATATAGATATATCTCTATATACAGACATATATATATATATATATATATATATATATATATATATATATATATATATATATATATATATATATATATACGTGTGTGTGTGTGTGTGTGTGTGTGTGTGTGTATGTATGTATATATTCCTACCTATATACACAGATTTACACACAATCACGGATGTATTTGTGTGTGTGTGCACGCGCGCGTGTGAGTGTGTAAGTGTGTCTGTGTGTGCGTGTGTATGTGTGTGTATATACACACATACGTATAACTACAATTATGCACCCATGCAAGTACAAACATACAATTACAGAAACAGTCACATACACACGTATACAAACATAGATTCTGATATTACAAAATCAATCATTTCGATTTTTCTGCGGTATCATTTGGCTAAAGAGAAAAAAATATATATATATATAATGTTTGATTATCTATTCGGGCAGAGCTTCGTTCCATTTCATTTTTTATTTCATGTTTTTTGGTCAATTCTTTTTATATAATCTGTTGCAGTCTCAAGGTTTATCATCAAACGATTACACGGGGTGTACCATGGATGGATTAGTTCGGGAGTGGCTGGTGGGTGGGATTCAAGTTTTTTTTTTTTTTTGTAATTGTGTAAATAATGCCAGGAATATTAAATGTTTGAACAGTATGTGTGATTTCCTCACGAAAACTAGAAAAACTTTTAAAGGTACATATATATCAATACATATATATATATATATATATATATATATATATATATATATATATATATATATATATATATATATATATACATATATATATTGATACATATAAATAGACATATATATATTTGTGTACGTGTATGGTTAAATGTATGCAAATATGATATATATGTGTGTTTGTGCGCGTGCATAAGCAAGTATTAACATACACACGCATATATGCGCACGCATATATGCGCACGCATACATATATATATATACACTCATATATATATATAGACAGACAGACAGGCAGACAGACAGGCAGACAGACAGGCAGACAGACGGACTGACATACAGAGAGGTGGATAGGTAGATAGACAGATAGATAGAGAGGTACATAGATAGATAGATAGATAGATAGATAGATAGATAGATAGATAGATAGATAGATAGATAGATAGATAGACAGACAGACAGACAGCAGACAGGTAGACAGATAGACAGATAGATAGATAGATACACACATAGGTAAATAAATAGATAGATAGATGCATACATACATACATACATACATAACAGGAAATGCATCAAATACGTAAACCTTCCTCAGTTAAAACATTTAATAATATTTTGAAATGTTTTAACTGAAGACGGTTTACGAAATGGGTCCATTCCTGTTTAATATTACGCAAACCTGAAACGTGCGTATTAAATAATTTCAAAATATTACTGCTTGGTTTAACTTCATTATTACAACTCATACGACTCGATATATGTACATGGTAGCATATCTATGTATATATATATATAATCGCTAGTAATTCGTACAAATTATACTATAGAACAAATGGGCGAAGAAAATACACAAAGTGTATGTAGGAAGATATATAAAATTTAGATATACTTAACAGGTTTCACTTTTCTATGGTTTTCAAAAGTGTACGATTTGAGGAACATAGAGATGTGTAGCAAACTGCATCATGTGTGTGTGTGTGTGTGTGTGTGCGTGTGTGTGTGTATGTGTGAGTGAGTGTCTGTGTGTTTGTGTCCGTGTGTTTATGCATGCATGCATGTATGTATGTATGTATGTATGCAGGCATTCATGTATGCATGTATAGACTGCTTGAAATGCTGTACAGATTTTATATATTTAGATTTTAAAAATAGTGACGATTTGGGTAAAAACTATTCGTTTAGCGCTTTTGTCCCTTTCAGGGATTCATCAGGAGCGATTTCTTACAGAAAATTCATGCCTTTTGTATATATGTATATGTATATATATATATATATATGCGTATATATATATATATATATATATATATATATATATATATATATATATATATATATATATATATATATATATATATATATATATGTATGTATGTATGTATGTATGTATGTATGTATGTATGTATGTATGTATGTATAAATGCGAGCTATTTGTGAAAAATCCGTAATTGAGTTTGTTTACTTGCATTTTGGAAAGAGGATAAAACCCAAAAAAACAAATTCAACTCCATATTTTTTTCCTCAAACTCATAGATATATAAATGAAATGAATTTTCTCTAATAAATCATTCACGATGAATCCCTGAAAGGGATGAAAGCACTTAATAAATAACTTTTATCCTATTTCTATCCTGACTACGTTTTTATCGAAATATACAAAATCTGTATGCCACTTCTAAAAATCTATACATACATACACACACACACACACACACACACACACACACACACACACACACACATATATATATATATATATATATATATATATATATATATATATATATATATATATATATATATATATATATCCCTTGTTTACAATTAACACGGAAAAATAGATATTAGTCTGTTAAATAAGAATCCAATTACTGAAAATAATAACATTAATTTAGCTAATACTAACCATTCCCCTAGAAATATTAACAAGATTATTGTCTCTGAAGTCAATTCCAACAGAATTACGTTTATGTCTATTAATTCTAAAACTAAAGACTGTATATACCAGTGTATATACCAGGGCATCGACATGCATCTTTCCAGATACACATTACCATGTTGGCAATAAAATGCCTGGCCGGGTGGATCCTTCGAACTTTCAAAATAAGAGGAAAGGAAGCCATGATGGTTCTGTGGAGGACTTTCGTTCTCAGCCATCTGAATTACTGCTCCCAATTGTGGTCGCCAAACAGTGTAAAACTGATGACAGAACTCGAAGCTATCCAGCGAAGCTACACAAAGGAGATCTATACAATGCGACATCTTAGCTACTGAAGGAGAGGTCACTCCTTGGAGCGAAGGCGAGAAAGATACGCAGTAATATACATCTGGAAAGTCCTAGAGAAACTTGTTCCAAACTTTGGCATTGTCACTTTAACAAACAGCAGGGCAGTACATGATAATAAAGGTCCCAACATTACCATCAGGATACTATAACAGCTTAGGCTTCAAACGCCCACAGCTCTTCGATATCCTACCACAAAGCCTGAGAGAGCTGCAAAGCGTGAATGTAGGCTTTTCTCGAAACAAAACTAGATCTCTTTCTATCACGGCAAGAAACCTACCACAGGGCAAGAACCTACCTCAAGGCAAGAAACACAGATGAGGGCAGCAAAGTGAAACTCATTCATCCACCAAATGACACACATCAGAAGAGGTATAGTAAAAGTGTAGCAAAGTAAACGGTGATACTCCAGCTTGGCAGCAGTCATTGGACTGAAATTTAGAGAGAAAAAATATACATTTATTATATATATATATATATATGTATATATATATATATATACATACATGATACATACATATATATATACATAAATATATATATATACATATATATATATATATATATATATATATATATATATATATATATATATATATATATATATATACATATATACATGAATATATATACACATAAATGTATATATACACATAAATAAAATATCAAAATATAAGAGTTTAAATATGTATATAGAAATATATATATATTAAATATACATATACATATATGTATATTTAATATATATATATTTCTATATACATATTTAAACTCTTATATTTTGATATTTTATTTAGTTATTCAATATTTAATATATTAACATTTATTTTCAACACTTACTAAGATTTATGTTTTTTTAATTCTTGTTAGCATTTTAAATGTATAAATAATTTAAATAATATTAAATATATGAATAATTATAAGAGATTAACATAGATAGAGGTGCACGTCAATACTTTTACAATATGCAGCTGTTTACTGAGCTATATTATCATTTGCTTGACTCTAGCGTAGTTTTATAGTCCCCTAGTTAACCATTTGAGTGTATAATTAAATTTAATGGTCATTTTCATAATGAGTTTAATTATCCATCAAAAAATATAATTGATATTTTCAGCTTCTGTGAAACTTTTTCTGTATCTCCTGCAGCTGTGAATTTCATTTATTTTTTTTTCCTTTATCCGTTTCATCTCAAGACTTGGGGCCATACTGGGACACCGCCGCTATCTTTGCTACTTTTAACTATTGAAAAATCTTCCGACATGTAACATTTGGTGAGAGAAGGCGTTTGATGTTGCTGCCCTCATCGGTGTTTTCTGCAGCGAAGGGGTTTCATCCGGAATTCTTGACAGGAAAAAATCGAGCTCTATTTTGAAGACACCTATATTCACCTCATGTAGGTCACTCAGGCTTTTTTGTTCTTTTTTTCCCTTTTGCGGGGGGAGTTGTGGGCCCTTGAAACCTTGCGTGGCGTTCAATCATATAATAATATAAATAATATATATAGTTAGATAGATAGATAGATAGAAAGAAAGATAGATAGATAGATAGATAGATAGATAGATAGATAGATAGATAGATAGATAGATAGATAGATAGATAGATAGATGCATACATACATACGTATATGTACATACTTACATGTATACGTATATACATATGCATATGTGGGCACATGACGTCACAAAATGTAAAAAACAACAACTACGAAGTACGAGGACATGGAATGTGTACTTTTCTTGCGAGCAACGAAAGAAACAAATGGAAAACAAGACAAACGACACTTCATCAGTTGTCGGCAGTTTTTCTTATCCGTATTTCGAGCATCTCACGACAAGATGCGCCTTCGATAAAGCACTTGCTCCCGCGAAGCAAATTAAATAAAATTTGGGATTTTGCGGAAGGTCAAACAGAAATGAAAACAAACAGGAAGGGCTGCTAAGCCAAAACGAGGTTGACGTGGTGAACGCGAAGAAACAAGCTTGAACAGAAGACAACAGACATATATATATATATATATATATATATGTCTGTTGTCTTCTGTTCAAGCTTGTTTCTTCGCGTTCACCACGTCAACCTCGTTTTGGCTTAGCAGCCCTTCCTGTTTGTTTTCATTTCTGTTTGACCTTCCGCAAAATATATATATATATATATATATATATATATATATATATATATATATATACATATATATATATATATATATATATATATATATATATATATATATATATATATATATATATATATATATATATATATATATATATATATATATATATATATATATATATATGTATGTATGTGTATATATATGTATATAAATATATATATATATATATATACATACATACATACATACATACATACATACATACATACATGCATACATTTCTGCAGTGTAGTATATATTT
>NC_142951.1:5116529-5121529 GCF_046866305.1 Octopus bimaculoides
TGTGGCGTCTCGGGCAAGTGCCTTCTACTACGGCCTCGGGACGACCAAATCCTTGTTAGTGGATTCCGTGGCGGGTAACTGAAAGACACACGACATATATAAATGCATACATACGTGCATACATGTTTACGTGCATACATACATACAATCATTTATACATATATACATACGTGCATACATGCGTACATACATACATACACACATGCATTCATACATACATACATACATACATACATACATGTGTACATATATACATTCATACATACATGCATACATACATGCATGCATACATGCATACATACATACATACATACATACATACATTTATACATACATACATAATTACATTTATACATACATACATTTATGTATGCATGTATGTATGTATAAATGCATTTATGTACATACATACATAAATGCATTTATACATACATACATGCATATATAAATGCATACATTCATAAATACATACATAGATGCATACACAAACGGATTTACATCATAATTGATCGGGTAACCATCAACAGAATCAACGCGTGTGTGTGTGTATATATATATATATATATATATATATATATATATACACAAACACACACATACAGATATCTGTGTATGTGTGTGTGTGTATTCATATATATGTGTTGAACCGTTAATCCCTAGACATTTTTATCTCTTTGTTTTTTTGTTTTTTTCTCTTCCTCAAACCTTTCTTCGAAGATCGTAGGCTCGAAACGGCAAAGAGTTTTGCCTTCTTCCCGAGCGTTAAACTAATACACCTGCTTGTTTTACTTTCACCTATCTTTTGTTTTCTGTAAATTTGAAACAAACATATACATATATATATTTACATAAATGTGTGTGTGCGTGTGTGGGGGGTGATGTGTGTGTGTGTGTGTATGTTTGTGTGTGTAAAGCACATGAACTACATTCTGTAGTCAACATAAATATCTCGAATTAATAACCTAAAGACACCGTTTATTTCTCCAACAAGAAGTTTCCTGTTGATCGTGTCTCTTATTTTTCAAAATACCTGTTGGACTTTTAAACTGCTTCCGTTTTCTCTGTGTGGTTTCAAATGTTATAGATCATTCTTTCCCTCGAGTCACTTGTAAACTTTCTGTCGGGAATTAATGTTCCTTCTGCAATGCTATAAGTCGTTCCTATACGTTCGTCTGAATAATCACCAACACACAAACACACATCTTGATAGACAGATAGATAGATAGATAGATAGATAGATAGATAGATAGATACATACATACATACATACATACATACATACATACATACATACATAGACAGACAGACACACACACACACACACACACACACACACACACACACACACACACACGCACAGACATGCAGGTAGGCGGGCAGACAGGGAGACAGACAGACAGACAGACAGGCAGACAATCGAGTAGCGCATCTTTTCGTTTGGTTTGATTTGAGGGTTTTTCACCCCACAAAGGCCGCCATTTGCCTTTTGATTACCTGGTGTATATTTTTATCAATAAAACAAGTGATCAACACAGAATTTCAGAAAAAGGAAAAGCTATTTCCTCAATATATTCGAATTGTCTTCTTTCGTAATGAAAGTTGGCATTTGAACCGTTCTTGTCAACGTCAGCGCATGCTGAAATGATTTGTTTTGTTTTGTTTTCTGTTCGTTTTTCTCTTGCGATCCACTGATTTGACATATAGCTATAATTTAACAAAATGGTTGCTGTTAGGGGAAAGACATGTTAGACTGGAATTTCAGAAAGATAAATTGTAGCTTCAAAAGATATGAAACTTAACAATCAGCTACATAATTCGTTTTTCACGGTGGAGCTCGAAGTTGATAAATCTATAAATAATAGACTATAAATATTGGCATCAAATTTTCACACAAGGCCGGCAATTTCAAGAATAGGGTTAAGTTGATTACATCAACCCCAGTGTTCTACTGGTACATATTTTATCGATCTTGAAATGTTGAAAGACAAAGTCAATTTAAGTCGGAATTTGAACTCACAGCGTAAAGACGAACGAAATACTGCTAAGCATTTTTCCTGGTATGCTAACGGTTCTCGAAGTTTCCCGCCTTATAGCCTGAAATATCAGATTAAATAACACTTTGACAAGAAAAAGTCGAAGGCTGTCCGTCTTCTGTAAATTAATACTGGTAAGAATTAAACTTCTACAATAAACAAAGTTAGACGATTTATTTCATTATTGCCCACAGGGGGCTAAACGTAGAGAGGACAAACAAAGGGATTAAGTCGATTAGATTGACCCCAGTATGTAACTGGTACTTATTTAATCGACCCCGAAAGGTTGAAAGACAAAATTGACTTAACGCCTTCATAACTTTCGTTTCAATTTTCACAACAGAAAATAACAATTTAAAGTTGGAGATGGAGGAGAGGAATCGAACCAGTAAACACCTCCTCTTTCTCTCTCTTTCACCCGTTTCCTGGTGCAAACATGAATGCACGCTGACAATACGCTGCTCCTCTAAATGGAAACCTTACCTGATTCTTTTCTACTCTAAGCACAACGCTCGAAATGTCTGGGGAAGGGGCGGCAGTCGATTAGATCAATCCCGAAAGGACGAAAGGCAAAGTCGACCTCGGAGGAATTTGAACTCAGAACGTAGCGACAGGCGAAATACCGCTAAGCATTTCGCCCGGCGCGCTAACAATTCTGCTAACTCATCGCCTTCCTTTCTGTATTAAATATAATTAACACTAACTTAGTTCTCTATCTCCCTCTCCGACTCTTTGTCTGTCTAAGATTACCGCAGTAATTCCTACTCAGCTCTTAATACCCAAGAGGAAATAAGCTAACAGTAATCTCCCCTGCTCATCACACGTCAGTTATTTCGGATTCTCTATCTATCTGTCGCTCGCATCACTCCGTTATTTTTATTTCGCTGTTTTATATAACCTATATTAAATAAGTTATGTCTCCATCTTTGTTTATCTCTCCGTCATCCCCCATATGAATATTTCTAGCTTGCTATTTAATATGCTCTAATTAAATATATGCCCTAATTAAATATGCATCCTAATTAAATATGTAAACGTTATCTCAATTTTCTGTCTCATAATAATTATCTTTAACTAAAGTTTAATTCTCCAGCTATTAACTTAACACATTGAATGCACATGGCTCAATGGTAAGGGTATTCGGCTCACGACTGTAAGGCCGTGGGTTCGATTCTTGGTGACGCGTTTTGTCTTTTGAGCAAGACGTTTTATTTCACTTTATTTCCAGTCCACTCAACTGGCAAAAATGCATCGTACCTTTAATTCAAAGGACCAGCCTTGTCACACATTCTTTGCCACACATAATCTCCCTCGGATCTACGTTAAGGGTACGCTGTGTCTGTGGAGTACTCAACCACTTGCAGCTTTTAATTACTTTAATTTCACAGAACGGGTTGATCGGTTGATCGGAGCAACTGGAACCCTCGTCATCGTGACCGACGGAGTGACAGATATCTCTAAAAAGATGCGATGGTCAAGGCTAGAACACTTTTATCAGTAGATCTATTCGATGAATATTACTCTAGAACGAAACAATATCAACGATCAAAATCCTACCCCCTACCCCATTTATTTGTCAATCACTAATAAAGTTACCCCCATCTCCCCCAACCTTCCCCTTCGTTCGTATCACCACTCTTCCCTATCACATTTATTTCTAAAACTTATTGTTTTATAAATTAAAGAGCACAAAAAAAAAATTGCTGAAGATGAAAATTGCTTTCATTTCCAAATTGAAGCTCCCTTGTGAGATTCTCGCTTCTTATCGGCTTCCATAGATCATTTGTTTTCTGCTACCATACCTCACATTCTTTTCTCAGCCACCGCCATCACTCTCACCCCGCCTTTCTCTTTTGCTTTTGCCGTCACCACCACCGCCGCCGCCGCCGCCGGCGGCGACGCCACCACCAGCACCAGCACCACCACCATCATCTGTTCCTGCAACTTCTTAAACCGACCAATGGGAAGAAAGGTCGATCTGTTTATCGTGTTCATCAGTGACTTTCAACAGAGACAAGTAACTGGAGCTGCAGTATATATCTTCATGTTATCATATTATTATGTAAGGCCGGCGGCAATGGCGGCCATGTTTCAATTTGCCGCTGTGTGTGTGTGTGTGTATGCATATGTATGTATGTATGTGTGTGTAATTGTGCATGTATGCGTGTGTGTGTGCGTGTCTGTGTGTCTGTGTGTATCTAGGTCTCTTCGTATATATATATATATATATATATATATATATATATATATATATATATATATATATATATATACATATTTAGGTATGTACATGTTGCCGTATGCATGTTTGCATGTATATATATCTGTTTGTATGTTTACAATGTGTGACAATATTCTTCATGTATGAACATATGCATATGTGTGTATATTTGTGTGTGCGTGTGAGTGTATTTGTGTGAGTGTATTTGTGTGTGTGTCTATGTCTATTCCTACGTGAATGTGTGTATATATATATATATATATATATATATATATATATATATATATATATATATATATCAAGGTATGTACATGTTGCCGTATGTATGTATATTTGCATGTATATATTTGTCTGTATGTTTACAATATGAGTGACAATATTCTTTACGCATGTGTATATGCGTATCCGCGTATATTTGTGTGTGCCTGTGTGTGTCTGTGTGTTTGTATGTACCTATGTATCCGTATGTGTATATATATATCTAGATACGTAAATGTTGCCGTGTGTATATATGTATTTTGGTGTATGTATGCCAATGTTATGCCAGAGCGTGCTTCTGTGAGAGTGCGTATAGAAACGAGTGTGTGTGTGCATCTGTATATGCCTATATATTTGTATGTGAGTGTATATACATGTTTAGGTAAGTATGTATATAACCGTATATATTTTACCGTGTGTATATTTGTATCTATATATATAGATAGAGATGCCAAGGCAGCGAGCTGGCAGAAACGTTAGCACGCCCG
>NC_142951.1:5141529-5151529 GCF_046866305.1 Octopus bimaculoides
CAACAGTAACATCCACCCTTATGGGTCAGCCACATTTAAATGGCAAATATACTTCACTTTATCGTGCAGTTACTGTTAACACCTCGTTCAGAGATTTAACATTGCTTGTTTTCACTTTTTCGAAATCAGTGAAGAACTTCACTGGAAAAAGACTTATATATTGCCAAGGGATTGTCATTCTCATCGAAGGTCGGCGACTATCGTACGCTGAAGAAGGGAAATAACCCTGAAACTCGGGTCCGTACGTATCGCAGATCAAGATGGGAAGGATAACTTCCCTTGGCAAAAATAGACAGGACACAGATATGTGTCGATAAGCCAGCTGGAGGAGATGTTCTCCTGGGGCTAAAAGCAACAGTAACATCCACCCTTATGGGTCAGCCACATTTAAATGGCAAATATACTTCACTTTATCGTGCAGTTACTGTTAACACCTCGTTCAGAGATTTAACATTGCTTGTTTTCACTTTTTCGAAATCAGTGAAGAACTTCACTGGAAAAAGACTTATATATTGCCAAGGGATTGTCATTCTCATCGAAGGTCGGCGACTATCGTACGCTGAAGAAGGGAAATAACCCTGAAACTCGGGTCCGTACGTATCGCAGATCAAGATGGGAAGGATAACTTCCCTTGGCAAAAATAGACAGGACACAGATATGTGTCGATAAGCCAGCTGGAGGAGATGTTCTCCTGGGGCTAAAAGCAACAGTAACATCCACCCTTATGGGTCAGCCACATTTAAATGGCAAATATACTTCACTTTATCGTGCAGTTACTGTTAACACCTCGTTCAGAGATTTAACATTGCTTATATATATATAATTAATAGTTATCGCCAAGCCAACATGGCAGTCCCAAAATTAGGACGAAAGCTGCCGTGAATTAGCTCCAAGAAGCCATCGCCTCTAGCTAGCTATGTGACACACGAAACCTGTGTCCTTTATAACCTTCGAAGGTTATAAAGGACACAGGTTTCGTGTGTCACATAGCTAAAGGTTATAAAGGACACAGGTCTCGTGTGTCACATAGCTAGCTAGAGGCGATGGCTTCTTGGAGCTAATTCACGACAGCTTTCGTCCTAATTTTGGGACTGCCATGTTGGCTTGGCGATAACTATTAATTTCCAGTACCGCTGCCGTAGTCTCCTTTAGAGAGACTTAGAAATATTAATAACTCTATATATATATATATATATATATATATATATATATATATATATATATATATAAACATATATAAATATAATGCCTGTTTTTTATGTCAAGTTACATATATATTAAAGCAATTTTAAATTAAACAGGAGGATTATTCAATACTTCTTTAATATGTGTTTATCATACGTTTACAGGCAAGACGTTGGAAGTGATTTGAAGTCACTGACAACCTTTTCCTGGTAAAAGCCTAATAAGCATACATGTATGTATGTATGTGCATATGCAATATATAAATATATGCATATATACGTATGTATCTATATATATATAATTTATATATATATATATATATATATATATATATATATATATATATTATAAATGCATGTATATATATGTATATATATAAATCTATATGTATGCACACACACATACACACACACACACACACAATTTATACATAAACTACTTTGCATGTCTTTTAGTAAGTAAGCGACAGCAGATGTGTTGTCCTTATGAGATGTCTATTCTACCATCTGGTGTCGCTTGCATTGCTAAACATACCTCATTATATTTTGCTTCGTGTGTGTATGCATGTCTCTGCGTATGTATCTCTCTTTCTCTCTCTCTGTCTCTCTCTCTCTCTCTCTCTCTCTCTCTCTCTCTCTCTCTCTCTCTCTCTCTCTCTCTCTCTGTGTGTGTGTGTGTGTGTGTGTGTGTGTGTGTGTGTGTTTGCATGTATGTTTTTTTCTTTGAATTTTATTCAAGTTCTTCTGAAGAGAATGCAAGCTGGTGTCATATGTGTACGTAAGTATGTATGTACGTATGTATGTATGTATGTATGTATGTATGTATGTATGTATGTATGCCCAACGCGCGCGTGTGTGTGTAGTTGTGAGACTTAGTCCCCGCGCATGCAGAGAGCACTTTCTTAAAATATTGGTTTTATACTAGAGTCATTCTTAGCGTTCTGAGCTTTGATATTAACGTTCTGAGTTCAAATCTCCCCTGCGTAAAATTTGACTATTACCCTTCCCAGATAGATAACGAGCCAGTAAATTCTGGGATCGAATCTTATCTTTCTCTGTCAATCTCTCTCTCTCTCTCTCTCTCTTTCCCTAATATATATATGTATATATATATATATATATATATATATATATATATATATATATATATATATATATATATATATATATATACATATATGTATGTATATAATACAAATGATATATAAGCATATGCATGTACACATACATATGTGTACATACCTACATCTACCTGTATATATAGATGCATATCCGGGTACAGGACGTCAAAAAACGTGGACAAATAAGGAACGGGAACATAAACAAAGCACAAAAAACGGACTTTTTTACGGACAACAGAATCAACACAGGAAAACAGACGAGCCACTTATGGAACTTTTCTTTCATCAGCTGCCTCTATTCTAAACTAGGCGTTTCGAAGATGAGGCAGAACGCGCTCTTAGAATAGCTCTTACCGCGAAGTGGATTAACACACACACACACACACACATATATATGTGTGTGTGTGTGTGTGTGTGTGTATGTGTGTGTGTGCGTGCGTGCGTGCGTGTATGTGTGTGTGTGTGTGTGTGTGTGTGTGCTCATATGTATATATGATGGACTCTCCCGTCGGTTTTTATATGAGGTTCCGACAATGCACTTTTTCTTTGTCAGTCATAATACTTAAGTCGAATGTGACATTTAAGTCCCCCAAACGATTTGCAAAGAAGCCCACAGACGTCGCAAGTATGAGGATTACAGGTCAGCGCAGGTCGTATATTTGCAGCCGCTTTTCTCCTTTATCTTTGCACCCCGAAACCTATTAATGCTGGTTGCAACAAAGTTTTTAATACCATTTTGACGCAACGATCTCCATTTTGTTCGTACCAAGGCTGTTCGTCCAAAAGCGTTGTGAGCAATCTTCATCTCTAAGCGGTTACTCTTCAGCTTGTCCTTATATCTGAGCTATGATCGACAAACATTCCTGTGCCCAATCTCGAGCTAGCTGTACATGAGGACTTTGGGTATTCTTTCGTCACTCATTCTGACGTCATGGCCAGCCCAGCGCAATTGTGATTGTATAAGGACGCTCTCCATTCCACCAATCTCCATTCCACCGGCATATATACATACATATATATATATATATATATATATATATATATATATATATATATATATACTTTGCTACACCTTGGTATTTTATTGCAATTTTCCAATTCGTGTTTAAATCTCTATATCACTTTCACCCGCTTTCTCTAGCAAGCAAAGCTTTAACTCCCACTTCTAATCAGCTTCTTACTATTCAGAATCTCTTTCCCTGTTTATCTCTATACACCATGGTTCGTCGTCACCTCCGCTACATCATTACATCATTACCACAACTAACAATTTCTATTTCTTACTGCATTTCAGTTACTTGTCTTAGTGTTGCACATTCAAACTGGTGAAGCTTTTCCCCGGTCAGGATCAAACCAGCATCTATTTTACTGCAGAATTATTCTACAACATAAGATCACATCACCAACGACCATCCCAAAGACGTTTATTTTCAGAACTGAGAATAAACAAAACTGTGTGAAATCTTGCTTTTGAATACGGTCTAACATCTTCCTGACATTAATAAAGTCATTTCCTTTTTTTATATACAATTTCTGTTTCCAGTTCCCTGGTATATTCATCAATCATTTCCTACTGTTTACTAATGTATTTCACTATTTCTTCTTTTTAACCCTTTGAAAACGAAAAACGGATATATCCGCTGAAAATTTTATTACCATTAACTGCAGAAAGCGGTTTTACTCAAAAGCTATGAAAAAACACTTCTTCTGCTGAGAGAAGCGGAGACATCCCTAGTGATTCTTTTTACAAAAGACAATTCTTCAGATTTTCTTAATTTTTTCATATATTTCACCGAAATATCACTTTCCAGGGCTAGAATCACATACTTTTAGTGGATACGCAAGCCGTACCTACTTTAGATACTGCCAAAGTATTGCAGATGCAAAAAATATCAATTCTAACTTGATTTCTTTGGCGGATAATTTACATAATTACGCGAATGATTACGAAATTTAATTATGTAGTCAAAAGGTTGAAATGAGGCTAGTTTATTGCTCAACGCAATGCAGTGTGTCTAAGTTCGAATCACGTTGAGTTTAGTTTTCTGTATTGCACCTTGCCTGTCAAGAACAGAGGTTCTCAAAGTGGGCAGTACTGCCCCCTTGAGGGCGGTACTGCCCCCTTGAAGGTGGTGGAAAGATCAGTGGAGATCATTGAAGAAAAGTGGGCGATAATGGGTTGACCAAAAGGAGGCGATGGATGTAAAAAAACATAATGGGTTGATTAGATTAACTTTTATTTGTGAAATACAGTTGTTCTGAATTTGCTGCAGAAAGTGGTCTGTGTTTGTGGCGGTGAGTGAGGGGCGCTAGGAACGTGGCCCGGGTATCAGAGAGGCGACAGCCTGAAAAAGTTTGAGAATAAAGTACTTTGACTGCAATATTTTTTCTCTCCATCATCTGGAGAGACAGATTTTGATAAATTACCATCTCATTTATACAGCTCATGGGCAATTTTTTAATTTAGGGTAAGTTTTTAAAAGCTATGTGTTATCTTTGGTGTACTAAGTACATAAATTGAAAGCTGAGATGCAACTAGGTGATGGTAAAAAGAAAAAAGACCTAATTTACATAGATTATAATGCGGAGTACTACAATAATGGGATGCAAGTTTTACCTTATGCATCATTATCTTAAAGTTTTTAAAAAATGACTTACACATCGAAAGGTTAAGACTTTAACCTTTTAGCATTCTGACTACTTTGTCAAATGTAATGTTTGTCTATGTGAACATTGTTTTTAATTAATCCTTAGCTTCAAGATTTCAATGCTGCGGTTGTATATTTTCAGAATGACATTGTAGGGTAGCTACGAGAGGCAGAATCTGGTCAAGAAAGATTATTTGGTTCGGATATGGCTGCTTTCAATGCAAAAGGGTTAACATAGATGACTAGGCAGTCAGACAGGTAAACTGATACACAATTCACACTTTCTCTCTCTCTCTCTCTCTCTCTCTCTCTCTCTCTCTCTCTCTCTCTCTCTCTCTCTCTAGGCGGAGAGTCAGTATCTAGGCTATTTCTGTTTAGCATAGCAATTTATATCAATACAAGTACATCATAATGTATCTCTAAACGAGTGCTAGATCTTTAACAGAGGCTTCTTGTTGCTCTATGTCTCCCTCATAGCTGTTACAGTCCGCCAGTTACATAGAGCTCTCTCCTTAGAATTAAAGAAATTATAGTGTCTTGGTACTAATTTTAGCATTTTAACAGATGGAAGTTACAGTCAGCTTATTTATAACAAGCAGTGGATTGAACATGAGCAATCCAATCCAAGATATATGTTTTTATATATATAAATGTATATTGTTGTGTATTGGAAGGGTCATTAGGCCAATAATAACACACGCATTGGATCAATATCACTTCTCTATTGTTCGTCATTTGGTTAAATATCTAACCAACTAACTAATTGATCATTTGTTTAATGTGTTTATTAGTCAAATTTCTTTCGTCTCTGTTCGTAACCTTCTCTGTAACTACTCTCTCTCTCTCTCTCTCTCTCTCTCTCTCTCTCTCTCTCTCTCTCTCTCTCTCTCTCTCTCTCTCTCTCCACGGTGTGCTCTTCAAAAACGAATGTGTGTGTCTGTGTGTGTCTGTGTGTGTGTTTGTTTGTGTGTCTGTTTCACCCACCCCCGCTATCGCTTGATAACCGAAGCTGGTGTGGTTACATCCCCGTAACTTAGCGGTTCGGCAAGAGAGAACGATATAATAAGTACTAGGGTTACAAAGAATAAGTCCTGGGATCGATTTGCTCGACCAAAGGCGGTGCTCCCGCATGGTCGCAGTCAAATGACTGAAACAAGTAGAAGAATAAAAGAATAAAAGAATACATGTATATTATGTTCGGCTTTATGTTCCAACACATTCCATCAGACATAAGTGAGATCACAAAATCAAGTCCATATTTGTACAACAATATTACATGTTAAAAGTCACGGCGTAGTCTACACCTAACAGTGTTAGAAGCTCTACTGGAGCCAACGAAGGAACTTAGACCTGCTAGAAATAACAGCCAAATCTTCCTCAAATCACACTCTAATGCCTTTTGAAGAAATTTAAAAAAGGCAGGAGACAGACAATCTTAGATATACACGACGGGATGGTCATAACTGGAATATCTTTGATTGTAGCTTGATTGTAGGTCCGCCGATATACAACAATGTTGACGTGGAGGTCAACAACAAGAAGCACAACAACAAATGCAATGTTAGTAACGTTGTTAGTAAAGAGGGGGGGGTCTTGTTAGGGGTTTGTTGGGGGTGTTAATGACTTCTATTATATAGGAGGGGACATAGAATTTAATCGGTTTATCCCCTGGTCTTGAGCCTACCTATGACCAGAGGCATTCCAGTTCATCCCACGCTTCTCTTCCCAGACTGCATCATCGAATTTGTCTCTTTTTTCTTTTCTTTTTCTTTTTAGACGATAGGGTGTATTTTGATAAAGATTTGGCTGCTATTTCTAGCTGGTCAAGTGACCACATAAAGGTCCCTTCGTCGGCTCGCCTTACAACTTGGTACAACTATAGGTGCTACTGAACCGTGATACACGATGATGTTATTACTAGTATGATGGTGTTACAACTAGTATGACTGACAACCATGAAAATATTGTTTGTACTAACGAGATACCAACTTTATTTTGTGAACTTTCATGTCTTCAAATTCATTTCTTAGAATAGATTGTTCTTCGTGGTCTTCGACTAACGGATCCTCTTCCATTTTCAAAGAATATTTTTAGTACTTCCTACTAACCGACATTTTGTCTTCGTTGGGCTTTATAATCGTGCACCTTAATCTATATTTCCAATGAAATGTAGTTATAAATATCAACATCAGTTTTTTTTTTTTTAAATCGATTGGAAATGTTTTGTACTCTTCCATTTTTCTGTCGCCTTCGATCTTCGATCTCTTAAGATTTTAGTATTAGTATTACAAACGTTATCCTTAACCTCTCCATTGTTCTTCAAACCGTTGTTTTCCCCCTCTCCTTCTTACATCTGATATATAATTTATCTCTGTATTATACCTTTATACGGTTATCAATGTTTTTCATATCGTTTCTTTTCATTTTTTTTTTTTTGTCTTACTTCGTTGTACTGATGTATTTATCTCTAATATAGCTATTTTTAGTTTTCCTTTTTCATTGGCATTCGTTCAAACATATATTCGTGTCTCTTGTTCTTTCAGTCCAAATTATATTTACTCTAAAGCATTATTTTTTTTTTTTCCAATGCATATTTCTCTAATGCTTTCTTGTTTAAAAATCCATAAATGTTGGGGCATTTGTAGTGTTAAGACCTTAATGTTGTGAATGTGTATGTGTGCGTGTTTGTGTATGTGTATGCGTGTATGCATGTGTGTGTATGTGAAGAAGTGTAGTTTTTACAAGTTGTGTGAGCCACGATTTGCTGTCGTGTATTGTAGCTACTGCTGTTTTGGAATACAATTCATAAATAATGTTTTATACTACACCTCCTCTTCTAGATCTATCTCTTCAAAGTCTCTGAAATCGTCAGGCCATGGAACAGAAGATACACCTGTAAGAAAGTTGTTCAATTCTCTCACATCGTATTTTCTTTCCTTCTCCGAACTTCCTTTACGACTGCTCGGAACACTGTCTGGCTCTTGCGATCCACGTTGCTCCAGAGAAGAATATTTTTCCTCAGTTGAATTATTGATCCTCTCAATGTCAGTGATTGGGCTGCCTTTACCTGAATCATACGAGGCTTTAGAACAGGAACAAATGTCTGGACAGGGCGATACAGAAATTAATTCTACATTTCCATGACCAACATTTTTTACACTTGGACCCAAAATGTGTTTTAAATTTCGCAAAGAAAGACATTCTCCTTCCTCTTGGTCAGATGCTTGTTCTACAGTATGATAGGATTCACTTTTCGTGCTATCCGTGCCTGAATCAACATAGCTACCTAGGTCTGAATCATACGACAACTTTGAACCGTGCATTGGTTCTGCCGTATAAAAGGAATCAGAATCGGAGGCAATTTCGTCATCAAGTTCTTGAATAACCTTTTGATCATGGAAATCGTATAATGATTGGAAGCTAACAGCTTTTGCTTTTGAGTCAGAAGCGCTTCTAACTTTTGTGTCATGAACAATCTTTGGTTCACAGATATCATCTTTGAGGCGGAAGGAAACACTTTTGGCTCTAACAATAGGAGTGAAATCTTCATTTGAATCGAGAATAACCTTTGGTTCAATGATGTCGTCCTCGGAACGGAAGTAAACATTTTTAGATTTTAAGTCGGGAGACATTGTTGCGATTAAATTAGTAGCAGAGTTTGATCTGTGTAAGGATTCTTGCGATGGAGTTGAATCAGATTTTGCGTTTAAATCAGCGTCGGGGCTGACATTCGAACTTTGAACAACTTGTTGAGAGACGTGTATTTTACGTGGTAAGAAATCGGTTTGCGTACTTGAGTCCACAGTGGGCATTTGACCGAGGCAAGGAATAATTTCTTCTACAGACGCATCATTTCTTGAGATGCAACAGCAAAAGAAAAAATTCATGAAACAATGACCGATCCTCGAGAAAAGGTTGATCAGATAATCTCCCAAGTTGAGATTTTCGTCCGGAGGCTTTTCGAGCATTTTCAAAAGATAATCCAAGCACGGACGAAATATCAATAATACAATCAGTAAAACTGATTAAGTAGAAGTAGCATGGATTAATTCATTTACAAAGGTTATCAAATGAACTGTTTCGAAATCTGAAATTTATGAATATAAAATATCAACCAGAATTCGCTTAGGAACGTCAATTCGAAATGTGAATGAATTGAAGTTTGAGGTTATTTCTCAAGCCAGACCCATCGCTACGTCATGTTCCACTTGTTGATTATGACGTAGTACGCACTGAAATTTTTAACACCTCCTTTGTCGCATCAAGGATACAGATTTACACAGAGACAAAACACTTCATCTCACGTTGCTCTGCGGTCACTTCGACACCTGAGGCGTACCTGTTCGGGTACGTCGTCGGTTGGATGGAGGGAGAGTGAGCTAATGTGCAGCACAAACATTTGATCACAATAACCAAATCCTTTGTGCAGGTCGTTCGGCAAAAGCTGAAAGGAAATACATCGCCTTCGACGGGAGAGGCTATCATCATCCTCATCATCATTATTATTATCATCATCATCATCATCATCATCATCATCATCATCATCATCATCATCATCATTCGAAGGCGGGGGAGCTGGCAGAATAGTTAGCACGCTGGGCAAAATGCTTACCGGTATTTCGCCCGTCGCTCCGATCAGAGTTCAAATTCCGCCGAGGTCGACTTTGCTTTCCATCGTTTCGGGGTCGTTAAATTAAGTAGCAGTGAAACACTGGGGTCGATGTAATCGACTCATCACCTCTGAAAATTTGTGGAAAAATTATTATTATTATTATTATTATTATTATTATTATTATTATTATTATTTATTTTTGTTTTGTATATGTACAAGTTGACTCCAAGTCTCACCCAGAGACCTCAAGAGACATCAAGTTAGAAGTTCATGTTGGTGTTATGCGTAGGCTGTCATATATTTGGTTTTTCACAGAGTATTGTTCTAGAGAATGTTTAAGAAAACATAAGAAAATTATAAGTTAGTCTTTAAATTTGAGATTACGTAACAGCATTTTACGTAGAATATGAGCAGTTCCCATGAGCATTATCTTTT
>NC_142951.1:5156529-5159029 GCF_046866305.1 Octopus bimaculoides
ATGCATATCGTTGCATATCTAGACATGTTCATATGTCCTTAAATGATAAATTTCTGGAAAGTTTCACAGATTTTTACAGTTCAAGTGATGGATTAGGTCTGTAGTCTTCGAATTAGCTTTCTCCTTTCTGGTTTTGAGAAGCCTAATATGTATGTATGTATGTATGTATGTATGTATGTATGTATGTGTGTATGTATGTTATTCAGTTTTACTTCAAGATTTCTTGCCAATAGAGAAAGAGCTGGTTTCTAACCTAAATCCAAGGCTCCTCCATTTGAATTTCAACAACATCAACAGAGTAGTTTTGAATGTATGTATGTATGTATGTATGTGGAGGCGCAATGGCCCAGTGGTTAGGGCCGCGGACACGCGGTCGGAGGATCGCGGTTTCGATTCCCAGACCGGGCGTTGTGAGTGTTTATTGAGCGAAAACACCTAAAAGCTCCACGAGGCTCCGGCAGGGGATGGTGGCGAACCCTACTGTACTCTTTCACAACAACTTTCTCTCGCTCTTTCTTCCTGTATCTGTTGTACCTGTATTTCAAAGGGCCAGCCTTGTCACACTCTGTGTCACGTTGAATCTCCCAGAGAACTACGTTAAGGGTACATGTGTCTGTGGTATGCTCAGCCACTTGCACGTTAATTTCACGAGCAGGCTGTTCCGTTGATCGGATCAACTGGAACCCTCGTCGTCGGAACCGACGAACTGCCACGATTTATATATATATATATATATATATATATATATATATATATATATATATATATATATATATACATATATATATATATATATATATATATACGATACACACACACACACACACACACACACACACACACACACACACACACACGCACATACACACTTCACTATTTCCTCTATTTTTTAAACATGTTAAATTTGACCAGCAACGTGCAAGGAGTCGCTTAAAAGGTTTCTTATTTCACGTCTTAACAAAATTTAGACGGCTGTTTTGATAACGACTTCTTACATGATCTCTATCTGGCTTTTATAAATCAATTTTTGAACATTTTCTCTAACTACATTTTCTCTTTGTTGTTTTCTTTTTTTTACCTATCATACATTCGAATCTTTCAACAGGTGAATCCCTATCATCGGCGACGTTTTGTTTTATTTTCATTCATCGTATTTTTATTTAAGGCACGCATAGTTTTAGGAAAATATACATAGGACGTTTATTCAATTAGTAAATTTAATTATCTACAACGATGAGGAATTTCTTTGCTAAAGCATTTGCTTGCTGTAGAATAATTTCAAGAAGCCTCGCTCACATACATAATACATACACAAACACACATATATACATTCATAAATATATACATACATGCGCTGAACTATTGAGAAAAGAATATGTACGTTGAACTATTGAAAAATCTGCAGTTACTCTATCCAGATTACAAGTTCCGATTTATACCTGTAATTATTGGGGCCCTGAAATATATAACACACTGCTTAAATACAAATCTTAAGAAATTAGGCTTCTCAAAATCAGAAAGGAGAAAACTAATTCAAAGACTACAGATCCAATCCATCACTGGAACTGTAAAAATCTGTAAAACTTTCCAGAAGTTTATCATTTATATATATATATGAGCTTGTCTAGGTAACTATATGCATGAGAATACATACATAAAACATACAAATCTGCACATACATACATACATACAAACAAACAAAAATACCCTGTTGTTGATATTGAAATTCCACTGAAGGAACCTTGGATCTAGGTTAGAAACCGGTTCTTTCTCTATTGGCAAGACATCTTGAAATAAAACTGAACAATGACATACATACATACAATAATGAAGTCTTTGATTCATTCTATCTCAAAAAAAAATGATATTGATCACGACCGGAATGCTTTCCGCCGAAGGCTTTTGAATTAGGACTATCCTGTGGTTAGAGTAGAAACCTGTGCGTTCTTGAATGTTGATATGCAATAAATAGCAGCTAAACCTCCCTCATAACGCATACACTACCGTAATGAAGTTTTAAAGTACACTTTGGATAACGTATTATAAAATACTAATACGTTTGAAATATCGACGGAGTGATCACATATGGAACGTCTTTGATCTCTCTTAAATTTGCTAGATCAGCTTTGACCTGAAACTAAACAGCAACAACAACAACAAGCTACTACGACGACGACGACTACTGCTACTACAAACAACACCATTTTTTGGTTGGGTTTTTTTCTTTTTTATGTTAAAGAAAATCGATATTTTGTTAATTAGAAATGTCAAGTATTTAAATAATTGATTGAGTGGTGTGGGACGGGGTGAGAGGAGGGAGGGGAAGGGGAGAGAGAGAGAGACAGTGCAAGGGGGGAAAGAGGGTTGGCGGTGGGGAAGTATTTATACAAAAGAATAAACTCGGGAACGGGAGGATATTTACTGACGACAAAGTCTGTGATGGCGGCGGTGACGACGAATACCACGACGACGGCGACGACGAATGACCACGAAGAGAACC
>NC_142951.1:5161529-5166529 GCF_046866305.1 Octopus bimaculoides
AAGAAGAAGAAGAAGAAGAAGAAGAAGAAGAAGAAGAAGAAGAAGAAGAAGAAGAAGAAGAAGAAGAAGAAGAAGAAGAAGAAGAAGAAGAAGAAGAAGAAGAAGAAGATATTTTTAAAATGATAATGATAATTGTAATAGGACAAGTTATCAAGATAATCAAATTTATTTACATATTTTTGTATTTCCAATTAACAAGTATTAATCGAGGTTATAAATTATGATTAAGCGATATGTATGTGTGTAGCTACCTGTGAATGCACGGGTGTATTAGCTACTGTGTCTCTCTGTCTCGCTTCACGCTAACTGTGTGTCCATTTTAAGTTGTATCACACAAGGGTGTATTATATTATTATATATAATATATAATATAATTGTAGAATGTGGAATTACACTTTTGCACCGTTCTGGCGACAACCATCCAACCTCCACAACGGCTCTGTTTTGGGTAATCGTTGCTGATGAGGGTTTATGAGGTCGGAGTGCAGCTCCTGATTCAACCTCTTTTTATAGTTGTCTTTTGCACGACATACAGAGTAAACTTTGGGATTATTCTTTGACATGCCGGTCCTTACACAGCACTGAAGCACTAGGAAACTAAATGTTTTGCTCAAAAGAACATGCTGATCCCAGAACAAGCTGATCCCAAGGTTTTCTGCAATTTTACGCTGACTATATCCACCTTCAGAATGACCCGCAATGTGGCCTCTTTGGAATTCAGACAGTTCCAAGGCTACTTTTGTACATGGCATGATTAAACAGTCGCATATAGAATCTGAAACATAAAAGTGTCAATTAATAAGAAATATAAACATTTACAAGTTAGAATAAACAGAAAACGATGTTTTATGGGGTGTCTATTTACTTCTAACATATGTGTGTATATATATTCTGAATATTTCGAAAGTTTCCTAATGTAATTCTTATTGTCCTCCGAAAACCCTGATGATTTTCTTTATAAGCTATTTAAAATGCAAAATTATATTTTTATATATATTTTGTAATTTTAATTTTATTTAAGAAATGAAACAGTTGTTGGTTAATAAGTTGATTAATTAATACATTAATTTGCATCCATTAGATATCTCTGTTTTCTAACTCTATAAAAAATGTTTGATGTCTTACGATTTTCTATATAATATATACATTGAAAAAATATCTCTTCACAATTTAATATATTAAACCAGTGTATGTTGGATAAATATCTATATGAGGTTTGGATATCCACATTGTAACTATATATATATATATATATATATATATATATATATATATATATATATATACGGTTTAGATATAGATTCAAGGCTTGAATATGGTACTTATGCGAAGGCACCCGAATTTCACATCCCAAAAGGATGGGTATATATATATATATATATATATATATATATATATATATATACATGTCTATGGAATACTCAACCATTTACATATCAATTCAACAGTTATTTAGTTCAGCTAGATCGAACGACTAAAATCCGTATCGTTGAAACCGACAGAAGATAAAGAAAAACAAAAAGTATGGGGGAGTTCGACGCAAGCTTGGCTATGTGGCAAGAAGTTTTGCTACCTAACTGTATGGTTCTGGGTTCAGTCCCACTGCGTTACACTTTGGGGCAAGCGTCTTCTACAATATCCTCGGGTCGATCAAATCCTCGTTAGTTGATTTGGTGAACGGAAACTGAAAAAAGAGCGTCCTGTCTGTGTGTCTGTGTATCTGTGCGTCTGTGTGCCTGTGTGTGCACGTGTGTATGTCTTTGTGTTTGTTCTCCACTACCACTTGACAACTTTAGCGGTTCGGCAAAAGATATTAATAGGTTGAGTAACAGACATTAAGAACCCAATGGGGTCAACTTATTCGACTAAACTCATCGAGGTGATGCCCCAGCATGGCCGTTGTCCGATGACTGAAAGAAGTCAGAGAAAAAAGATGAAAGATAGAAGTTATAGCGAATAAATCGCATTTCGTTTTTATACTGCTGAAAATATCTTATCTTTGCGGTTTCACCAGGAAACAGTACAAAAAACATAATGAAATATAACACTGGTTTCAGGTTAAAATTTGTTGCGTGAGTAGATGCAAAGATGAAGCATCCTTGAAGGAGATTCTTAAGAATAAATAATCGGTAAGATTTGGCATCTGTCACTGCCATAAGCTGGAGAGTTATTTAGAAGGACGAATGTAAAAAAAAATAATAATAAACAGTCAAAAATGCTAACGAAATTTTCAAAATGGCGTACAGCTACCGGATCTAGTATAAATATTTTAAGAAGTGGATAAAATCATACCCAGATGAAAGCAACGGTTTTTTTTTTTAAATATCAGCAAATTTTGATGTTTTTTGGTTTATGAAGAAGCAGTGTTGTCGTTGCGACAGAAACCTTTAAAATGGCGTACAAATTCATAAAAGTATACAGATAGCGCTTATATCTTAGTTACTTTGTTTGTGATGAACGGTGGTTGGGTGACTGCCTGAACGATGGTTTTTAGAAGTGGTTTGCTGGTAAAAACTGCATGGTACAGAGATCGCTTAATAAAGCTTTTTGTTATTTTTGTTTTTATTTTTGTTTTCGTTTTCGCTTTTTTTTTTCTTTTTTTTTTTTGGCTCGCAGCAGACTTTACAGCAAGTAAAACGATTTTGACTCTGTGAGCATAAAGTTTAAAAGATATATTTTTATAAAATCTATAAAGAGTATCTACTATTATAATCCGCTTATAATCCGCTTATAATCCGCTTATGATCCGCACTCCTGCGAGCTAAATAGCATGATTATAATACGTCCATAATGACTATATGCCCCGGTGGTGTTTGATCAGAGGTTAAGGACGGATGAGAATTAATTCTAGAAGACAATCATTCTATTGTTCCAGTCCCAAGTTGAATTCCAACTTATCCCAAAGTTCTTATCTCGACCAAGTGAATGTCATTTATCTTCCTCTTGGTCTCTGACGTCATCTGACAAACGCCACCAAGATGGCGTGAATCAGCCAAGCTTTACCTGCTAGAAATAGCAACTCAAATGCTTTTAAATCAGATCCCAATGCTGGATGATCAAGAACAAAAACAAGGGGCTGATTTTTCGGCCAGAAGCTATAGTAGAAGACGCCCAACGTGTTACGTAGTGTGACTGAACCCGGGACCATGATGTTTGAGAAATAAACTTCTTACCAGACAGCCAGGCCTGTACCTGCATACGTTTAAGTATACGGTTGTGTATCTATGTATGTGTGTGTGTGTGTGTGTGTGTGTGTGTGTGTGTGCGTGTGTGTGTTTGTGTGTGTGTGTGTGTTGAGTTTGAACTTCTGGTAACCAAGATGTTGTCTCTGTAACAGACGTTATTTATCATAAAACCACCAACTGACAGGCAATTAGTGTCCTAATTGACAAACAACCAATTATATAGAGAAAAGGAGAGTGTAGATTGGGACAGTGAGGAGTGTCGGAGGGTGAGTGGGGGGTTCCAGGGGGAGGGAAATGAAGGAGGGAGTTGAAAATGTTTCAAATACTAAAATATTAAAATCCTATTATTTTAATAAGATTTTTTTTATGTTGATTTCGTTTAGATGTAGTTGTTGTTGTTGTTGTTGTTGTTTGTGGTGACTTAGTGCTGGTGCTGGTGCTGGTGGTTGTGGTGGTAGCACTGGTAGAGTTGGTGCTTGTACAAGCCTTGGTGATACTGTTGATGGTAGTAACAGCGGTGGTGGTGGTGGTGGTGGTGGTAGCGTTAAAGGAGTTGATGGTGATGGTGATGATGACGATCGTGGTGGTGATGGCGATCGCGATGGTGATGGCAATCGTGGTAGACGATATTTTCTGTTTTGGTCGACACTAATTTTCAAATTACTGAAGTCTGTTGCTCTACTCATAGCGACGTATAACTGGCCGCGTATAAACATCGGAGTGGGTAAAAATACACCTGCACGATCTAAAGTCTGACCCTGTACCTTGTTTGCTGTTAATACACGAGCGGAATCTTTAGGAATCTGCCCATCTACGATGGGTAACAAAGGAATAGTATTGCAAATGTAAGCCCTCTAAATTTACGAACTATACGGCGGGGTGGGGATCCAGAGTTAATCCTCGTCACCGGAATTTTAACAAAAAAAATCAAAGGTGATTTATTTATACAAAACTCAATATCCACTAAATAATCATACTTCTTCACATTTAGTCCTGATTACCTCCTTCGTAATCCCGAAAAACATCGTGATTGGTCCTGCTGTTTAACCGTGAAAGAGAACAGACAGACAGACAGACAGACAGACAGACAGACAGACAGACAGACAGACAGACAGACAGACGGACATAACGCCCATTATAGTAGGAAGTTGACTTACTGCCCTTTGCTTCTTTTATTAGTTATCTCCCCCTTAATTTTTATTTACTTTTTTTACGCCCGTAAACTGAACGATTACCCTCAATATCCCCTAAATAATCATACTTTTTCACATTCCTTTCGCTAAAATCCTTCCTCATTAACTCCTTTGTAATCCTGAAAAATATCGTGACCATTGGTCCAGCCGTTTGACCGTGAAGAGGGAACAGACAGACAGATGGCCATAACCACTCATAGTAAGATTATCATCATTATTATTACAATTGTTGTTGATGTGGTTGTTGTTGTTGCTGCTGCTGCTGTTATTGTTATTGCTGTTGTTGTCGTCGTCGTTAGCCCCAAGCTTCTCTCATCACATCGACGTTTCGAAAGTTTACTTTGTCTTTTGTAAATTGCCCTTTGAAAGTTTGGAACTTATTTGGTTTTAGATATTCTCAGGAAAAAGATATCTTTTATTTTTAACAAAAGATCTGTGTTTAAGCTAATTAAAAGAGGAAAGGCTATTTTCTCTCTCACCGTTGGCAGTCAGCAGACGTACATTTTATTAAAAATGTCAAGACTTCTATTTGGAGATTCAGGACCAGTGGGAGGCAGCCATATCAGTTGTAGTAGCGATCACGCCGCTAAAAGTGTCGTCTGCGCTGATAATTTTGCTTGTC
>NC_142951.1:5171529-5184029 GCF_046866305.1 Octopus bimaculoides
AGTAGTAGTAGTTCTTCGTCTTCTTCTTCTACTCCTTCTTCTTGTAGTTGTTTGTTGTTTGTGACGGCTCACAGAGCACAACACCGAATGGAGCTAATCGGAAACTACATCTGTAGAACACAACAGCAACAGCATAAACAACAATAATAATAACAACAACAACAGCAACAACAACAAATACAGCAACGGCTGAACAAATAGCAACGATAAGTAGTTGTGCTAGAGAGAGAGAGGGAGGGAGAAGAGAGAGAGAGAGAGAGAGAGGGAGAAGAGAGAGAGAGAGAGAGAGAGAGAGGGAGAAGAGAGAGAGAGGGAGGGAGAAGAGAGAGAGAGGGAGAAGAGAGAGAGAGGGAGAAGAGAGAGAGAGGGAGAAGAGGAGAGAGAGAGGGAGAAGAGGAGAGAGAGAGGGAGAAGAGGAGCGAGAGAGGAAGAAGAGGAGAGAACGGAGGAGGGGGACAAGGAGAAAGGGAGATGAAGAGAGTGGGGAGAGAGAGAAAGGGAGAGACAGATATAAGGGAAGAGAAAGATAGAGAAGAGAAAATAGAGGGGGAGATAGCGGAAGAGAAAGAGGGAGACTGCGGAGAGAGGAACAACGGGAGACAAAGGGGACAGAGTGAGGGACAGAGTGAAAATGGCCAACTGGTGATGCAGCAACTCATGGACAACAATAACGTAAGGTGCAACAAGTGCACCATAAACTGCAGCAGCAATAACAGCTATAACAACAATAACTGCATCCATAGCAACAGGATGCCCATAACAATCATATAACGTTTCTTCCTCCACGAGGTGCCAGATGGAAGGACACCACCTCCAGTGGGGTGGAAACAACGCACTAGTATATTAGCATTACGGTTCATTCTATTAATGCTTGACACTACCATTATATGACTGGTACCTATTCTACCAGCCAATGGACGGATGAAAAGAAAGGTTGGTCCCGATCTCGGTTTGAACTCAGAACGTACAGTGACGTAATTTAAAATTAACAGGTACTTTATCCGGTTCACTAGAGATCCTGTTACTCCACTGCCCTCTAAGTTGTATGTCAATTATGCTCCTACCATTCCCCTGTACTTTACCCTCCGCTGTACTCCTCCGTCCACCAACAGTTTTGTACTTCGTTCTGTTTCTCCTGACACTCCACCGTCCTTCAAGTTCTTTATCTGCAACGGTGCAATTTCTGTCTATTTTATAATAATTATCCCCCATCGCGATATTAAAAAATTGATATCTTACAAGCACATAAGGTCACACATCTTTGGTGGGTGGGAGCGTGTTGTCGACAAAGTGCTCCAACCGTGACCGTTACTTTTTTGCATTTCTTTTTTTTTTCAGACCTATTGTCATCTAAAACTTGTCATCATCATGTACTTTACGATGAGGACCTGGACAGCCCTACTGTTCTACTCCTATAGAGTGAAAAGGTTTATCTTGGGAGTTGCGAGACACTGTGAATGGGTCCTTAAGTTTTTTGTTACGGAGCAACTGATTCTGAAAAATAAAAAGAGAGTTAGGTGAAGGAGGGAAGAAAGAGAGATACTAGTAATTAATTAAAGCCTCGTTTATCAAGTCCGAAAAGATAAAAACAGACGTTGCCCTGGGCGAGATTTGACCCAAGATGCCAGGAGCCAAAGCGAAACTCACAAAGTATCTGTCTGTTGTTTCTAACCATTCTTCCAATCGGCCACCCTACTATCTGCAGTGGTTGATACATTATCGCCTGCCTTTTATCCTTACTTCGTTAAAACACCGTGAATGCGGTAGGCCTAGTTGTTAAAGTGTCACACTCACGATCGCAAGATTGCAGTTTCGATTTCCGGGTGGTGCAAAACGCTTCATTTATTTTTGTTTCTCCAATTCATTCAGCTTCTGTTAGTGAGTAACTCCACGATGGAACGGCGTCCCAACTGGATCAAAAGTATTATGATTTAGGCTACTTATTCGATGAGAAAACCAGGGTGATCGATTCCATGAGTTCTGGGACTCAAAACAGTGATATGACGGTACGGTGTGATTTCAGAGAAGGAATTAGCTACCATTTATAACAGGTCAAACGACCACAAAGCGTTCCACTTTTGCTTTAGAATGGGTAAAGGTGAGAGCCTAATTCTTATCATTATTTATTTATTTATTTATTTATTTATATTACAATAAATTCCAATTCCAATTTAATATCTTTTTTTTTTTTTCCTTTCTTCAAAATAATTTTCCAAAAATACTTTTATCATTAAAGTTAATGCATTTCGCAATCTGCTTTATCAGATTTTAAAATAATAATAATAATAATAATAATAATAATAATAATAATGGTTTCTTTTATAAATGATGATGATGATGATGACGACGACGATGGTGATAGTGACGACGATGAAGAAGAAGAAGAAGAAGAAGAAGAAGAAGAAGAAGAAGAAGAAGAAGAAGAAGAAGAAGAAGAAGAAGAAGAAGAAGAAGAAGAAGACGACGACGACGACGACGGTGAAGAACAAGATGGGAAGGGGGAGGAGGGTGATGATGATGAAGAAGAAGAAGACGACGACGATGAAGAACAAGATGGGAAGGAGGAGGAGGAGGAGGAGGAGGAGGAGGAGGAGGAGGAGGAGGAGGAGGAGGAGGAGGAGGAGGAGGAGGAGGAGGAGGAGGAGGTGATGATGATGAAGAAGAAGAAGAAGAAGAAGAAGAAGAAGAAGAAGATACTTCAGAATTTTTATCTATTTTTTTATCCATATTTTCGTGTGTTAAAGCCAACTTCATCAATATTGTTATCAGAATTCATATAACTTGCTTAAAATATTTTACGTACGAGATTTATTTTGCAGTTGTTTTGTTTATTTTTATGTGTGTTTTTTTAGGGCTTTTATATTATTTTTGTTTTTGTTTAAATTTTTCATTCTTTTTGTTTGTCTTTTTTGTATTATTTTTATTTAATCATTTTTTTTAAATTTCTTTTTTTTATTTTACAATTTCTTTGCCAGAGTTAAAAAGCAAATCTTTTATCAGAAACATTGAATGTGTTAAAATAAATACATTATCGATTAGTGTTTGCTTAAGTTTTATCGATTTCCTGGTTAAGTGCATATTATGTGCAGTAGAATTTAAAGACTATCTTGCGAAAAACATTTTTGTTTTTTCTTCTTTTTTTTTTCCCTTTTTAATTTTTTTATATTTATTCTCTATTCTTTATCAATGCCCAAAATTATTTTCTTTTCCTAAAGTGATCGGAAGATTTTCACTTTTCAATTCCTTACAACCACTGGCCCACTGACGAGTTTAACGAAGGAGTAAGACTGTGGTCGACAGATCTGCTAGAAATAGCAGTGAACTATCCCTTTAATAGGCGCAGGCGTGGCTATGGGTTTAGAAGTCTGCTTCCCAGTCGCATGGTTCCGAGTTCAGTCCCATTACATTGCAATTTAGGCAAGTGAGTGGATTTGACAGACGAAAACTGAAAAAGCCCATCGTGTTTATGTGTGTGTGTGTGTGTGTGTGTGTGTGTGTGTGTGTGTGTGCGTGCGTGCATGTGTGCCTTTGTGTTTGTGCTTCTCGCCCACCATAGATTAGCAACAGGTGTTGGTTTGTTTACGTCTCCGTAGTCTAGCAGTGAGGCAAAAGAGAGCGACAGGCTAAGCCGTCGTTATCATGTATCGCACTCCTTTGCAGCGCATTGATGACACAATAACAAAAGTCTTCCCGATTAAGAGCAAGTACTCCCATCCAATGAAACCGTAGCGTTACTCCGTTCTGACATTCTCATGGTGTTGTCTTCTTGGCAGAGATATTGGACTGGTTTGACCTTTGCCTACCTCAACTGGATGACCGTTGGCTCATAAAGAGATCGTCCAGCTTTCGATAGATCTTGCTTTCAGTCCTGCTGAGTGTCCGGACTCAAGCTACTCAAGTGGATGGTTTACTTGCTGATCACCCGACTATGGAACAGAAAGCACTGGTTTACGTGGAACCAGTAGCAGATCTTGTCAGTCTGGGATGAGATCCTTGACCTGACGAGCGTTAGGATAAGTACCAAATTTTTAAAATACAATTAGAACTGTAATGGATTTCGACTCAACCTTTGAGGTTGGTGCACGGTGTTGGTTTGCTTGCGTCCCCGTAATTTAGCGGTTTTCCAAAAAGACTGATTGAATAAGTAGAGGCTTTGAGTAAGTACCGAAAGCGATTCATTCGACTAAGAATTCTTTGGGGCCGTGCCCCAGTATGGCCGCAGTCTTATGACTAAAACCACTAAAATACAAAGCTAAAAGATGATATGTGTGTATGTACGCATGTATATATTCGTATACACCCATATATACATTACACATGCATACATACGCACCTGCATACATACATGCAAACATAAAAACATATGTATATATATATATATATATATATATATATATATATATATATATATATATATATATATACGTACATACACACACACGTATAGATTCCTGAATGAGTTTATGAGTAGATACATAGATACAAACATACACACACACACATGCATACATACAAACATACATTCACGCATTCATACATACACACATATATACATACAAAACATACAGATTAATATACAAACATGCATACACACATACATACATACATACATACATACATACATACATACATATACCTTTACATACAGACACATACATACAGACAGACTGACAGACATGCATACATGCAGACAGAAAGACAGACAGACGGACAAACATGCGTACATACAAAGCATTCAGGCTTACATACAAACATACATACATACATGCAGACAGACATACAGACATACAACCATACAAGCATGCGTACATACATACAAACAGCAAAAATCAACACAAATAACAGCAAGCAACAAAAACAGATATCTTCTTCTCATTCTTCTTCCTCTTCTTCTTCCTCTTCTTATTATTCTTCTCTTTCTAACTCACAAACAAATACATATACGCACACATTCCACTACTACCACTGCCACTAACAGAAACAACATCATCAACAACAACAACAACAACGATGACGACATAGGAAAAAGAAGAACATTTTCCACACCGTATTTATTTATTTTATTGACGAAAATATATCGCTAATTAGCGATGTTTAAGAGGGTGGTTCTTTTTTTAATATAAAAAAAACCCAGTAAAATGTCGATAAAATCTTTATTTGGTCAGTAAACATTGGTAACAAAAAGGGTTTCGGGTGGGCCTTATGTAAATCCGAAGACGAAATTATGAAAATAGTGATGTTTCTGTTTTTGTTTTACTTTCATTGTGTTTAGAAATACAAAAATACAATATCTTTGTTCTCGTCTGACGATGTCGCTGATGAAACGAGCATTCGATAAAATATTGTTTTGGGTTTAAGGATGGAGTCTGAAGAGGAGACAGAGAGATACAGAGAGGTGAGAGAGAGAAGGGGGCGAAGGAACGTGAAGGAATGGGGAGAGGAAGACTGGGAAGAAGATAGAGGTGTGAGAGGGTTGTGTGTGGAGGAGGAAGAGAACAACAACCAGATGAAGAAGAAAACGGGAAACAAGAAGAAGAAGAAGAAGAAGAAGAAGAAGAAGAAGAAGAAGAAGAAGAAGAAGAAGAAGAAGAAGAAAATGATGATGATGAGGAGGAGGAGGAGGAGGAGGAGGAAGAGGACGACGATGTCGACGATGATGTAGGTCCAGTCCCTCCCCACACCTGTATCATGGGGATTGGATTTGAGAATTCCGTTAAGGTTGCACATGTCTACGGTATACGCAGTCACTTACGCGTTACCTCATCGTGTTGGACGTTCAGGTTATCGACCGATCGCATATTGATCGTCGAAATCGACAGAGGGACCATCGTTATAGTACTCCAGCACTTGACTGGTCCTTTTTTTTTTATCCCCCATCCACCTCTCCACAGAAGAATGAAAGTTTCATGTCAGCATCGGTGACGCTATAGTAGAAGAGACACTTGTCCAAAGTGTCACGCAGTGGAACCGAACCCGGAACCATGTGGTTGGAAAGCAAACTCCTTACCACACTAGTCTAGTCTCTGACATAAATTACAACTGATTGAAATAGACTGGATGGTCAAGACCGGAGCACCTGTGATAATTGAACATCTCAATCGGAACTCAGCTGGAGTTAAACAACTACGAAAGCCAAGCCATAAATTAGCCATGATGTAGTCGTCAGACCGACCAGATATACGATTGTTCTGATTGTCACTCTCGAACACATCTCGTAACAAACACAATAATATTATAAGATTTTCGGACCCAACGTAACTACATTCATTTATGGCTGATGCTGTTATTATTGAGGGACTGTAATAAAATGTGATATATTTTCTACGTGACACGGATTGCATATTTTCGCTCCTATGTGTAAGCATTGGAAGATTCTTTAACTGTCAATTCAATCTTCATGTTTCTGTTGCCTTTCTATTTGAATGTCCAGATATATTGCGATAATAAAGTTACGTTCTGCTTTGTTGGTCTTACAGAAGCTACTGAAATGTTGTAGATAGCGAATTCTAAAAGAACTTCCTGTCAATTTAATATATAAGTGGTCTGTGTGCTGTCGACTTTCTCCAACAACAAGATTTAATGGTCACTAATGTAATCAGCCAACAAACCTCTACACAGGACGATCAAATGTTAGGACGTTTTAAACCAATGTTTGACCGGGGGGAATAAAACGCCAGACACTCTAAAAAGATCAACTAATGGAAACTGACGATGCAATCCATGAGCTGCAGGAAATAGCAACGGTGCCTCCCCTAAATTACACCTTGTTGACATATAAAAAGAAAGGAAACAATAGATAATATAATCCTTAGTATAGACTCTTAGTTCATATTTTTGGTGTCTCTCAAGTCCGAGAAAGACGATTTAGCAATTTTTTGCTGAACAACCACCACAGGATTTGTTTAAAGCGATCAAAAGTTTATGCTGTATATTATCTCGCTCTCACCATCAAATCAATATTGCCTGTAGAGATGCACGGTATGCCAAATGCCAGATGTTTAAATGGGGTGGTTTTTATAGACGTGATGGTCACAATTAGAATACCTTCAGTCATAAATCTCATAGATCAAAACCGACTTGCTGCAAAACAATCAAGATACTTGAAAAACGTCGGTGCGATTGCTTTAACTGCGTGGCTGAGTGGTAAGAAAGTTTGCCTCCCAACTGCTTGGTTCCGGGTTCTGACCCCAACGAATAGATAAATTTTCCCCCAGAACTTGCTAGTTTTTAAGTCTGTACTTATTTTGTGGATCTCTTTTGCCGAAGCGCTAGGTTACGGAGACAAAAACAAACCAATACCGGTTGTCGGGTGTGGTGGTGGGGACAGGCACGCCACAAACACACACACACACATGTTGTGTGTGTGAGTGTGTGTGCGTGTGTGTGTGTCGCAGCGGGACTGAACCCGGAACTACATGGTTGGAAAATAAGCTTCTAACTATACAACCACGCCTGTACAAATGCTTTTATATATATATATATATATATATATATATATATATATATATATGCATACATATATATACATATATATATATACATATATATATATACACACAAACATATACACAGAGACGAATTTGCATATACCTATGCACATATACATGTCTGTTTATACGTGTATGTATATATATATATATATATATATATATATATATATATATATATATATATATATATATATATATATATATATATATATATATAAGCAAGTGTGTGTATAGCCATTTACGTGAGTGTGGGCGTGTCTTCTCTTGTGTGGGTGTATTAGCAGCTCGCAAAGAAACTCTCGCTGGATTAATCCAGCTACTTGCAAATAAGAACCATGGGTTAGATAGACATCTTGGCAGTAAACATCAGAATCAACGGCAGGTTTCAGTTATTGGTTTATAATTCCCAGAAGAACTTGAAGCTGTTCCAACGAGGAATTGATATATTCTTATTGGCTCCAGAAACACTGGCTGACAAAAGGCGAGAATTGAACCCGGGCTGAGTTGTCGCATGAACAAACGGCTTTATTGCTGTCAATAATCTTATTTTCAGTCAATAATTTTCGTTATTAAATTATTAGTAGTAATATTGAAGTGTATTGTGTTCGAAACAGCGTGAATGAGAATGGGTGCTATTCGATTATCTCAAACTCGGGGTTCAAAAACAATATCAAACGATGTATATGAATGCGAAACATTGCGGGGTGGATGTTCAATTAACGGAACATCGTCTTCAAACGGATGACGTGAGCGGAATATGTGCTATTTTTTTTCTACTTTTGTTTTTGTTCTTTTGTTTTTCGTTTTTGATCGCTTTGCTGCAGCTGACGTCAAAAATAGAAACAAAAACAAAGCTGTTCCACTAAATGTCCTTACAGCCAACACAGATAAAATGCTTTTACAACACGCAGTCGTCTGCTATGTCTAGTTTGTTTATTAGTTACGGTTGCCTTCTTCGTTAATTATTATTGTTATTTATTTATTTATTTAACGCGGTGAACTGGCAAATTCTGTCGATTTGGTAAAATGGTGGGTGGAATATCTTGCGGTAATTTGTTACGGTTCTATACTTTCTGGGTTCAAATCTCACCCAAGTGCATCTTGGTCGCTCGTCGTTCTCGACTTAATAAAAAAAAAAGCGCAATGGACACACGTGTGACTGTGTGAGATAAGAAACTCACTCCGTTGCAGCATGGTCCCGTGTTCGATCCTACTGCTAGGCACCTGAGCCAAATGCTTTCTACTGTACACTCGGTTTGGCTGATAAACTTTGGATGAAATTTGGGAAATGGAATCTTTGTGGAGGCTCATTGCGTGTGTTTGTGCCGCGCGAATGTGTGGGTATGTGCATGTATATGTGTACGTGTGTGTGTGTGTGTATTTATAATACATTTATCTCTTTTACGTCTTTTATAGGTTGTGTCCATGCTGGAGCACTGCAGTGGCCATCCTTATGCGATTGTCTTTAGGTGAAGAAGGGAGATCGACACACCTGCCCTCCTTTGAGTTTCTTGCCATGACATAGATGTTTCTTGAAAACATATACCCCTAATTCCATGAAGATCCCTTAGATATTATGGTAAGGCATTAAATATTTCTAGGATCTTGAATCCCAAGCTATTACAGTGCATGGTCCTCACTCACTCTTTCTCTTTCTCATTTTTCTCTCTCTCCTTCTCTTTATGTGTATACACACACACACACACACACACACACACACACACACACACACACATATATATTGTTGTATTTCGGGATGGTCATTTTTTTTATTTACCAAACAAACACCATATATTCGTTCTTCACTCATTTATTATTGTTCTTATTTTAACTTATGTCCATTATCCGGAAATCTTTCGTCACACATCTGTGACCACTTCAGTAACACTTTCCGTCCTCGTGTGTGCTTCTGCTCCGCTTAGTCCGTTCTGTTTCAACTCACGGTTTCACATAAGGAATCTTACAACACAAATTCCTAAATGTATGTATATATGTGTATACATACATACATACATACATACATACATACATACATACATTCTTTTCTTTTTTATTGTTTTATTTGTTTCAGTCATTTGACTGCGGACCGGCATCCACTCCAGGTGAGAAATATATACGCCATTGTAATCTGGAAACCATCCTTTATGAGTCGGTATGACTCGAGAAGGTAACTTTACTGTCACTTGGTGATCTGACCTCAGAGGCTCAACGGTCTGAGACGGCTACAGTGACCAGCAACCTGTAGGTTTTACATTGGAGGGTGGGGCCTTCTGTTACGTGAATCGCCTTACAGGGCTGGAGAGTTTGTGACTGGAGTTTCTTCCACAACATTCTAATTAACGCATAGCTAGAACCCTGCCTTACAGGACTGGAGAGCTCCACTTACGCTGGTGTCGCTGGAAGTGTACCAGACCACCTGAGGGACTCTACTCCTTGAATAGTTATTGAGGTTGTATCTCCTACCTTTTCTTTTCGCAAGACACTCACAAGTCAATGAGAGTTTGTGACTGGAGTTTCTTCCACAACATTCTAATTAACGCATAGCTAGAACCCAGCCTTACAGGACTGGAGAGCTCCACTTACGCTGGTGTCGCTGGAAGTGTACCAGACCACCTGAGGGACTCTACTCCTTGAATAGTTGTTGAGGTTGTATCTCCTACCTTTTCTTTTCGCAAGACACTCACAAGTCAGTGAGAGTTTGTGACTGGAGTTTCTTCCTCAACATTCTAATTAACGCATAGCTAGAACCCTGCCTTACAGGACTGGAGAGTTCCACTTACGCTGGTGTCGCTGGAAGTGTACCAGACCACCTGAGGGACTCTACTCCTTGAATAGTTGTTGAGGTTGTATCTCCTACCTTTTCTTTTCGCAAGACACTCACAAGTCAGTGAGAGTTCGTGACTGGAGTTTCTTCCTCAACGTTATAATTAACCCATAGCTAGCACACTGAGAAGTGCTACGACTCCGAATTAGAGTAGACCCGGAAACAAAAGTGGTCAAGAGATAGTCCCACACTTCTCGAAACTCTGAAACAGCCAACAAGGGCCCATTACTGGATGCAGCTCAAAGTCATAGCCACATGAGTGCCTCACATGGATGACCCATACAGGAAACCCTTCTGAGTTCATGCAAAGAATATACTCGCTTATTTTATTTCTAATTCGCCAGGGATTTGAAGAAGTTCTTGCAAGTAAGAGACGTGAGATGCTCCAATCGGGGAAGTTTCGAGTTTTAACCATTAAAAAACAGTCATTGAAACAACATCGTATTCAAAACTTGAAAACCGTTACAATTTAGAAAGTCAACACCAGGCCAACATTACAACCATTGATCTAACATTTGAGGGGTGGGGCTACATAATATTATTTGCGTTTCTTTGTTTCTTTTTTTGGAATTATTTTTTGTTTTGCTTTGTGTGTGCGTGTGTGTGTGTGTGTGTGTGTGTGTGTGTGTGTGTGTGTGTGTGTGTGTGTGTGTGTGTGTTATGTTTCAATTATTTCTTTCACACTTTGTTTTCTAAGAGAGACAACTCGATATGGAAATAATATTTTTCTGATTGACTGATTGATTGATTGATTGACTGACTGATTGATCGATTGATTGCTTAATTAAAAAATAAATAAATAAATAAATAAGACCGAAATGACGAATGTTATCTTCCATTTTTATTTTATTTCATTTATTATATTTTATTCTCATTTGCTGGGTTTATTTGTTTGTTTTTTTTATGTATGATTAAAAATTTGAATAATTGATTAGGAAGGACAACAACAACAACAACAGAAACAACAACAACAACAGAAACAACAACAACAACAACAACAGCAACTACAATAGCAACAACAACAAACAAAAATTTTTAAATAATTGATTTTGTTTTTTTTTTTTAAATACTAAATTACATAAATTTCCATAGTTGTGATTCAATTTTTGTTGATTCTAGACAGATCTATTGATAATACCCTATTGGTTATAGGTCACCCAATCACAAACAATGAAAAAACTGTGACGATACGATCAATGGTTATCAATAAATGGGGGAAAACCAAACAAGTGCTGAAACGCTTATAAATTTATTTAGAAATATTTTTTAAAAAATATAATACTTACCAGCTAAATACCAGGGTCGATTAGACAACAGTTCTGTTGCAAACAAATATGTGGTCTTGTTCTTGTATTGGAATAGCAGGGTGTAAGAGCGTCGAACATAATGTTTTGTGGTTTTTAGGTCAATCACGGGCAAACTGGGCCCCCCTGGACTTTTTTAAACGGCACACCCACGAAAACTTTCCTCTAATTTTTTTCATTTTCATCTTTTTAATCGTGCGCCCGCCATCTTATGATAAGCCATGTCTCGTGCGGCTCGCTTCTCGAAAATATTGCCCATACTTGATTTAGATACAGTATTTTACACTCTGAATTCAAACCCTGCAGAAATCAACATTGTTTTCCTCTTTCCTGGGTAATGGTGGTGGTTGTGGTATTGATGGTGGTGGTAGTCCCCGAAAGGATGAAAGGCAAAGTCGACTTCGGCGGAATTTGAACTCAGAACGTAACGGCAGACGAAATACAGCTAAGCATTTCGCCCGGCGTGCTAACGCTTCTTATTTCTTTACTGCCCACAAGGGGCTAAACATAGAGGGGACAAACAAGGACAGACAAACGGATTAAGTCGACTATATCAGCTCCAGTGCGTAACTGGTACTTATTTAATCGACCCCGAAAAGATGAAAGGCAAAGTCGACCTCGGCGGAATTTGAACTCAGAACGTAGCGGCAGACGAAATACCGCTAAGCATTTCGCCCGGCGTTCTAACGTTTCTTGTTTCTTTATTGCCCACAAGGGGTTAAACATAGAGGGGACAAACAAGGGCAGACAAAGGGACTAAGTCGATTACATCGACCCCAGTGCGTAACTGGTACTCAATTTATCGACCCCGAAAGGATGAAAAGCAAAGCCGACCTCGGCGGAATTTCAACTCAGAACGTAGCGGCAGACGAAACACCGCTA
>NC_142951.1:5189029-5199029 GCF_046866305.1 Octopus bimaculoides
TATATATATATATATATATATATATATATATATATACAAGGTGCGAAAGATATTACAGGACAGATTTATGTTTATAGAAAGAAAAAACAGATATATGATAACAAATGATAACTTTATTTATCAAAAACTGCTATGAGAATAGAAATAAACTTTCTTTTCTATAATGTTTTTCAATAAAGCCAACTTCAGCTTCAACTACTTCTATACCAGATCTAAATCATCTACATACTCGAATCAAGTGGTCCTGGTTCATTTCCGACATTACTCTGACTATGGCAGCTTTCAAAGAGTCTTTGGTATTATGGGTGTGTTCATTGACCTCTCTCTCAACATCGCTCCACATGTAGTAGTCCAGTGGGTTGAGATCTGGGGAATTAGGAGGCCAAATGTTAGAGGTTATGTGAACATGAACATTTTCAGCCATCCATTCTTGTGTTACCAGAGCCATGTGTGATAGTGCAGAGTCTTACTGAAACACATATGGCCTTCCATTGCATACACTGTTTATCCAGGGCTTAACAATTATTTCCAGGACCTCAATGTAGGCGGTGGAGTTAACTCTAAGTCCTTGTAGAAAGAAGTAAGGAGGCATCACATGTACTTCATTGCTGACAACCCCTAAAACCATGGCAGTTGCAGGAAATTTTGTATGCATAACACTTGGAACTTCAGAAGGGTTTGCACATAACCATCTGTCATTTCTTTTGTTAACTTTTTGATCTTGAAAAAAACCAAATCAAATCTTCTTCTGCTGGATTTTTCAGTTTGTTTAAGAGCCTTTTACATCTGATGTAGTGATTTTCTTCTGCTTTTTCTGACAAATTCACCTTTCCTCGTCATATAAGACTTGTATCTGATGTCTTCGTGGACAACATTTCTGAATGTTCCTTCTGACACATGGATATATATATATATATATATATATATATATATATATATATATATATATATATATATATATATATATATATATATATATATATAAGAATTTAAGGATTGGAGAAAACGCATGTTATAATTGCATACTTTATTCCTACATATGTTTCAAAGGATTACAACCTGTGTGATCCATAGGGATCTTTGATATTAAAATTGTAACCTTCTCATCAGGGAAAGCATGGGAATCATCTTGATTGGTATGTGTTGATTGGTATGTGTTGTCCAACCCACTATCCGGCAGCGTCCAATTCTCTAACGGTTTTTTTCAAATGAATCAAGTCATAACCTTATCCATCTATTGTTTTCATAATCGGTCATAATGTCTTACGTTTAAGATGATTCCCATGCTTTCCCTGATGAGAAGGTTACAATTTTAATATCAAAGATCCCTATGGATCACACAGGTTGTAATCCTTTGAAACATATGTAGGAATAAAGTATGCAATTATAACATGCGTTTTCTCCAATCCTTAAATTCTTAAATATACTCAAATACCCAAAATTTCAAGGAGTTCCTGCCTTAAAAACAGGAGCTAACCACAGTTATTTTGTGTTCTTTGCTACATTGGTTTCTATTAACCCATTTATTCTATCAGAAGAATTTTTATTCATTAAGATAGAAGAAATACACATAATTATATATATATATATATATATATATATATATATATATATATATATATATATATATATATATATATATATATATATATATATGTGCATGTATGTATATCTTAACGTCTACTTATTTCAGTAATTACATTGCGGTCATGCTGGAGCACTGCCTTAAAGAAGTTTAGACGAATCATGTTTTTTTAAAGCCTGGTACTGATTGCCGGGCACTAACACTGTATACGATGGGCTTCTTTCAGTTTCCGTCTACCAAATCCACTCACAAGGCTTTGATTGGTCCGAGGCTATAGTAGAAGACACTTACCCATGGTGCCACGCAGTAGGACTGAACCCAGCACCGAGTAGTTGGTAAGGAAGCTACTTACCACACAGCCACTACATAAGTATATTTATATTTATAAATATATTCACACACGCGCATGCGCATTAGTAAGCTCTACTTCGCTTTCGTCCATCAATGTTCTCTATTCAAATAATCTGACTGAAATAACAAACCGCGGTGTAGGTGGGGAGAGGGGCAGCGGCGGAGGTGAACATTTTTCTCCTCCATATTGTCATTATTGGTTCTGTGTCGTTCGTTGTTTTTTACTGGAGGCGATGTGTAGTCGTGGCATGGTGCTGGTTGGAGCGATGGATGCGGTGGTGCTGATGTCGTGTGTGATAGTATAGGTGGTAGTGGTGATGGTGGGTTTTTCATTTTTTTTTTTTTCGTGATGTCTGGACACTTTTGTTATCATTGTATTGGAGGTAGTTGTGTTGTGGTGATGACTTGAACAGTGTGTCATTAAACGTTAGTGTTTTTCTTGTTGATAGTGGTGGCGTTGTTGTTGTTGGTGGTGGTGGTGGTGGCGGCGGTGGCGGCGGTGGTGGCGGCGGCGGTGGCGGTGGTGGCGGCGGTGGTGGCGGTGGCGGCGGTGGCGGCGGCGGCGGCGGCGGCGGCGGCGGCGGCGGCGGTGGCGGTGGCGGTGATGGTGGTGATGGTGGTGGTGATGGTGGTGTGGTGGTGGCAGTGGTGGTTGGAGCTGTCGGTGGCGATGGTTGTGTTGGCGGCGGCGGTGGTGATTTAGCTGATGGTGGTGGGTATGGAGATGGTGGTAAAGGTGGCAGCGATGTCCGTAGTGGTGGTCATGGAGGTGCCGGTGCCAGTCCTGGTGCTGGTTTCAGGCAAGTTCCTGTCTGACACAGTGACCTGTATGAGTGGGTCACATCATATTCTGTAGGCATCTTGGAACGACACGTTGCCGGCAACAACAACAACAACAACAACAGCAACACCTACAGCGACAAGGAAAACTACAAAACCAACGCTAAAAACAACGACAACAGCAACAACAACAACAACTAAACTAACAACATTATCAACAACAACTGCGAAATCAACAAGAAATACAAGTTTTTATATATATATATTTATATACAGTACTGATGATGATGATGATGATGATGATGATGATGAGGAGGAGGAGGAGGAGGAGGAGGAGGAGGAGGAGGAGGAGGAGGAGGAGGATGACGATGATGATTATTATGATTACAACCGGTACAAAGCCACAATAATAAATATAATAATAATAATAATAATAATAATAATAATAATAATAATAATAATAATAATAACAGCAATATTAGCTTGAGCGACTACAAACAACAATTATAATAACTACCACAAACACCACCACCACCACCACCACAGCCACAACCGCTACCACAACCACCACCAAACTACCAAAACTGCCGCTGTCATACCAGCTAATGCTACTACCACTCCCACTAACACCACTACCACCACCACAACCACTATCACCACCTTCACAGCCACCACTGTGACCGTCACGACTGCCACCATCACTCCAACTTCTATCACCACTTTCACTACCACCACCACCACCACCACCACTACCACTACTACTGCTACTACTACTGCTACTACCATCACAATCGACACCACAGAGTGTCTGAAGCAACACCGTTTGAAGCAAGTCTGGATTTTGGGGGATTTCAATACCAACGCCAACCAGTCTCTAAGGTATGATATACAGACATTCGTTAACCTTCGGTGTGTGTGTGTGTGTGCGGTGAGGGTGCAGTGTGGTAGTGGTGGGGAGGTTAACGGAAGAAGGGTTTGATATATATATATATATATATATATATAACATAGATGTTCCCCTCCTGGATGGTGAGATTACTGTTGCTTTGTCCCGGATCAGACTTCGTTCAGCAGACCTATAGTCAAAGACGTTCCAGCCGTGAACGTCCCATCATTTTCAATATCAAGAGATTACATCGTTCAGTATGTCTATTCATGTTTTTGTTTTTGTTTCTTGCGTTTTGTTTGTTTGTTTTTTGTCTTTTGTTTTTGTTTTTGTTTTTGCTTGTTTTGTTTTTTGTGGTTGCGTTTAAGGAGAATGGTTGTAAGGTGTGAAATGCGATTTGACAAAAGTTTGGTTCCTATTTCTAGCAGGGGTCAATCGTCCATGCAAAGGCCACAAAGACCCCTTCTTTGTCAGAGGCTTGTGGAAGCGATGCAGAAACTCTAACTTTCATCGTGGGTCAATCGGTATGAGAAGATCGATATCTAGACCATAAACATAGATGGGGATATAAACGAAGCTGGTGTTTGGTCCCGAATACTTACAACAAGACTAAACTCTACTCGAGGCCCCTCAGGCTTTGATTTGTTTAGGGGTTCAGCAGAGCGATGTGTTAGATTTATAACCTAAGGGATTAAAACATGAATCTGGTACGGAATAATTAGCGCAAAACAAGAATTGAAAAAAAGGGGGCTTTGGCAGCTGACGCTAAATTCTTCAGTCGCAGATCCATGGTCTTTCGGTACCGACCGATGTTTATCTATAAGGTTAGTGTCATTTTAAATTACCTCCAAGTATGGTACAGTATGGTACAGTATGGTACAGTATGGTACAGTATGTTATGGTATGGTATAGTATGGTATGGTATGGTTTGGTACTAATTCTGCCTTCTTTGAGCTTTGAATTCCTAGCACAATCGTAGGAGCGCCGTCGGGATATACATGGTGTATTTTGTGTGTTTCAAATTCAACAATGCTCTCGTCATTTCTTATCATAGTCGATTGCTTTCTGGGAGGCGCTAATGATATTCTATGGACACGAATGTGTCTCTTGAGGCCTGTTGGTGCCTTGCAAACATTTTGGCAAATGGAAAAAGTTGAGGACTCAGTTTGATTGAGTGCTTGTAGATCATTTACTACGTGTTTTCTTGAGTGGACGGCAAGGCCTGCTCTGTGCTTTGCTTCGTATCACAAAACCACAATGACAGGTAAGGTTTCCACTTAGAGGAACACCGTATTGCCAGCGTGGTTTCATGCTTGCACGAAGTTGGTCCCATTCACAAGTCTTTAATCTGCCAAGGTTATTGCAGAAGACATTTACTTAAGGTGGCACGCAGTGGTACCGAAACCGGAACCAAGTTATTAGGAAACAGGCTTCTTATCACACATCCACGCCTGCACTTAAATATGAATGCTACATAATTTATTCACCTTTATTGAAGTTGAATATATTTATTTATATAAGGTGGAGAAGAAAGAAAAAACCCCACACAACTATGCGTTTTATATATATACGTATGTTTGTCAATACAGAAAATTATGGGTAGGTTTGGGGTGGGAGGAACACCAAGGGAATTATGGGAAGGTCATTATTTACATTTGATGACACCACCCTTTTTACCTATAATGTGACTACTCATTTTGATTGATATGATTCAACACGTTACCTGTATAACCTAAACTATGTAGGGGATTTCAAAAGAGACCATTGTCTGTTCGCGCGGTGTGTGTGAAGAGGAGGAGGAGGAGGAGGAGGAGATGGACAACGACGACGACGACAATGATGATGAGGAGGAGGAGGAGGATGACGACGATGACGACGATGATGATGATGATGATGGTGGTGGTGGTGGTGGTGGTGGTGGTGACGACGGCGATGATATTGTAATAATTGTTGCAGCAGTTCCTGCTCTTTTGCTTCGTGGCCACTGCGACAGGAACGAGAATGATAACGGTAAAGTAAGAAACATGGCGATGCTAAGAGCTAAGATAGTTAAAAAAATTGATTGGCTACCGGCACCGAATTTCGTTTCTCCATTGTCTTTGCTCGTTTCGCTGGAAGCGAGGTGAAGTCGAACCAAGGAGAAAAGACAATAAACGAGAGAAGAGCAGTTGATACCAATGACAGATAGAAAAACAGAAACATAAGCTACAAGCCACAATACATACATATGTGTGTATGTGTGTATGTGTGTGTGTGCGTGTGTATGTATACGTATACATGTATATGAATATATATATATATATATATGTATATATATATATATATATACATATATATACATATATAGGGAGAATATTTATATATATGTATATATATATATGAACATATATATACATACATTTTATATATACATATATATATATAAACGTACATATATATGTACATATATATACACATATATATATACATATATATATATATATATATATATATATATATATATATATATATATATATATATATATATATATATATATATATATATATATATATATATATATATATATATATATATATACAAGAAGACTTTTAAAGGAGATAATTAAACAATATGTTGCGTTCATACACATACATACGCCCACACATACACACATATATACACATATATATTTATATACGTATATATTTATATATATATATATATATATATATATATATATATATATATATATATATATATATATCCATACATAGATACATACACACATCCGAAACCCTATTGTATGGAATATGAGAAACAAAGAAAAATTTAAAAAGAAGAAAAACAAAACAGTGAAGGAAAAGATAATAGAATTTTTTTTTTTTAAATAAAAATAACAGAAAAATAACAAAAATAACAAAAATAACAAAACGCTGCGAAACACAAAGAAGAATTAAACGAGTTGGAATTAGAAGATTCGAAGATAAACTTCATCACCATCATCATCATCATCATAATCATCATCAGTAGTAGCAGTAGTAGTAGTAGTAGTAGTAGTAGTAGTAGTAGTAGTAGTAGTAGTAGTAGTAGTAGTAGTAGTAACTATTATTGTTCTCTGTTTTGTGGTATTGTATTCAATTCTTTTTTTTGTCTTTTATTTTCTATTCTATTTTATAATTTATTTTATAATTTATTTTATTTTATTTTAGTTTATTCTCCTTCTTCTTCTTCTTCTTCTTCTTCTTCTTCTTCTTCTTCTTCTTCTTCTTCTTCTTCTTCTTCTTCTTCTTCTTCTTCTTCTTCTCCTTCTTCTTCTTCTTCTTCTTCTTCTTCTTCTTCTTCTTTTTCTCGTTCCCGCTTCTGTGCGAGTGTCGAAAGATTTGATTTTCACGTGACAAGAATTTCCTAGCGATAAAATAACAACAGTTAATAATAATAATAATAATAATAATAATAATAATAATAATAATAGGTATCGGATAATGTATATTAGTGTGGTGGTGGTGGTGGTGGTGGTGGTGGTGGTGGTGGTCGAAACTGTATGATTCGGTTAATAGGTTCCTTAATATTGGAGCTGAAAGGGGTTAGTAGAAAGTAGATGAGTACTGAGAGATAATGAGAGCGGGAGAGAGAGAGAGAGAGAGAGAGAGAGAGAGAGAGAGAGAGAGGGGGAAACAGAGAGAGAGGGGAAACAGAGAGAGGGGGAGGAACAATAAGAGATAGAGGAGGGAGGAAGAGAAAGAGTGAGAGGAGGTACACAGGACGTGGATAGAAGGATGAAGAAAAAGATGAAGAGAGGATAGAGAAAAGAAAGAGAGGAGACAAGATATATACATATATATATATATATATATATATATATATATATATATATATATATATATATATGTATGTATATATACATATGGACAGAGAGAAAGGGAGAGAGAGGAAGTTACATACATACATAATGCATATATACATACATACATTTACATGCATATACATATAAGTATTTGTAAATTTATATTTGTATACATAATTAGATAGATAGAAATAAAGACGGGTTAATGGACGGATAGATAGATAGATAGATAGATAGATAGATAGATAGATAGATAGATAGATAGATAGATAGATAAGCAGACGCATGCAGACAGGCAGGCAAGTAGATACAGACACATGGATGGCAATACGGCAGTGGCAGCCACTAATGTACTCCAAGCAGATGTATATCTTAATTTTGTGCGACACGCGTTCAAGTGAATAAGGTCAAAGCGATGTAGTTCATGCATTGTGAAAGCAATGCACTTATGAAACATCGGCCCATTGTTATGAATTTTCGCCGCCAGTCAATGTACGGAAAGGAATTCTTCATGAAAGAAACGTATCAGATTTTCCTCTGGTTTTTAATCTGATTCGCAAAATACTTTCAAATTATTTAGATAGCTTGAAGACAACTGTAATATCTAGGTAATGAATAACTCGCCAAGCAGGGTTGTTATCTCTCAAAAGCTATAAGAAATGAAGGTATCTCTGTCCTTATACTTCACACGCTATTCATTATCGTCTCTTCTCTCTCTTCTCTCTTTCTCTATTTCTATCAATTTATTTATCTCTATCTTTTCTTAATGAGTATTTAAGTAAAGAATGTATGTAAAGTGTGTGTATATGTCTGTGTGTGAGAGAATGTGTATGAATATACATGTATCAATAGATAAACTGATGGTCAGAGTTCACCTAGGAATAAATGTCTCATTTTTGCCATACAGTTTCAAATTATCCATGAAGAGGAGGTGGTTGATTGTTTGTGGTTTTTCCTTTAGTTGGTACCCCAGGTTCATTTTCCTGAGTACCAAAGTCAGAACGAAAAGCAACAGAGATAGGCTTTCACCCTGGAAAATCCCACTTCTGATACCTAAAATGCCCAGGCTTTTTCCGGAAGATGTCAGTTCAGTTTTCCATCCCACCATTCTTCTCTTCAGGAAACATGCTACATTCCTCACAATTCCAAACAGATCGAAGCCCTCGATGATCCACCAATGTGGAATCATATCACAAGTTTTGTGATAGTCAATCCAGGCCATTCCCAGATTTGTTCTCCTTCGTTTACAATCTTGCATTACCATTTTGTCTATCAACAGTAGATCTTTGGTACCTCTGCATCTCATTCTACCGCCTTTTTGTTCTGGCAATAATACATCGTTCTCATCAAGAAATTTATACAGTTCTGCAATTTTCTTCTGAAAAAATTCTATAGGTCCCAGTGTATTCAGCTGCCCGAGGATCTCGAGTGTAGGGGCCCAGTTACGATCTTTGTATGCTGTGGATTGCTGTCAATAATTACTACAGGACCCAGTATAATGATTCGACTGTGTTTTATAATGCAGCTAAGACGGCCTTGCTTAGAGGTAGAGTTCGTACGGGTATTATACACATTATCTAATATCTAGGAGAAATGCTTTTTGTAGCTAAAAGATTATTGTATTTTCACTGGAATATATGTTAAGATTATTTAGGTGCAGAAGAATACAGAAAAATAAATTTTGCTGAAATAGAATGGAAAATTCTGTGGTAACAAAATTGATTATAAATGCGCAAAAGACACAAACTAAGACGGCAATTAAATTAAATTAGAGGCTACTCGTTGCAATACATTTCAATGCTGTGTGGGGGAAATAATGCAATTTAAACGAAAATAAAAAAGTAATGCCACACATATATATATATACATATACATACATATATATATATATATATATATATATATATATATATATATATATATATACATATACATACATATATATTTATATATATATATATATATACATACATATATACATATATATAATAGCCTCTCTAATTTAATTACATTGCTATTTTTTGCAATTAATTAAATTCTTGCGTCATTCGTTTACTCGCAATCAAAAAAAATCTATAACCTCAATTCGAGAACATTCTGCTCTTAAGATCAAATTTTATTTAACTCATTCTTTCACGTAACTAAACTTACATCTTTTCTCTCTACTTCATTCTCTACTTTTATTGTTATTATAGTGAAAGGTCGCAAGACGATACTTAAATATTTCATGTACATACATACTTACATATATATATATGCATGAAGGAAACCAAGAAAATATAAGAGATTGCTTCTAAAATATTTACATACATCCGCTTACGCAGGTTTCATTAACAGCGAATGAATATGCTAGTTTACATAGTATAAATTACATAATCAAAGTGCATTGTCAAATCTTCAGAGACCTGTTACCATCATGGGCATAGGAGGTTATTTGTCGTGCAATCTAAATTTTAAGACTCATATAAATATATAGATATGTATGCATACATATGCATATATGTGTGTGGGGGGGGTATGTGTGTGTGTGTGTACATACATACATATACATAAAGGGTATAAATGGCGGGCTTT